>NC_089820.1:27689104-27959104 GCF_029633855.1 Hoplias malabaricus
CAGATGAGCTACTGTCTCTGACTCTACATCTACAAGGTGGACCAACGAGGGAGGAGTGTCTCACAGAGTGGACAGAGAGTGGACCCAGGGTTTAAAAACTCCAGCAGCACTGCTGTGTCTGATCCACTCTACACCAGCACAACACACACTAACACACCACCACCACGTCAGTGTCACTGCAGCGCTGAGAATGATCCACCACCACATCACACCTGCTCTGTGGGGGGTCCTGAGCGCTGAGGAACAGGGGGAGAGGGGGGTAACAGATGGACTACAATATTCTCTTTACAGTCATTGCTGTTCTGGGAAGGCTTTACTGTGAGGATTTGATGGCATTCCATCAGGTTTTGTCCCTACTCAGCTCGCTCAGAACCAAGCGTCCAGGACCAGGACCAGAATCACCTGATGGAGCAGAGGCAAGTAGGGACCATGTAGTGGCAAAGCGCCAGTGGGGAACACACCGTCTGATCTGACCGGATCAAGACCAGACTCTCGCGGCCTGTTCAGAACGAAGCCAAAGAGAAGAACCAAAACAAACGTGGCTCAGTTCTGGGCCTGACTCGCGCGGAGCGATCAGAGAAGAGTGAAAAGGAATGTCCATCAGATCTCAGAGAGAAAGGGAGAAAGAAACAAAAGCTCCATTGATAACCGCAGATTGAATACACTTCCACAGAGCAGCCTTTACTCCTCCTCCTCCTCGAGGATAAGACGAAGAGACGTGAGGCCTTCCCTCTGGAGCGCTAATGGAGGGAGGAACACATGGAAGTAATTATATTAAACATATGTCGGAGGGATATTATCAACGTAACGATGTACAAACACTTCTGACAAGCTTCATATGTTAGAGAACAGTGCACAGGGCACGACATGGAAAACAATTATCGCTGATCTCCTTCTGGGAGTCCGTGTGTGTGTGTGTGTGTGGGTGTGTATCCACAGGCTGATTGTATGCAGGTGTGTGTGTGTGTGTGTGTGAAGGCAATGCAGAGAAACGTTACCCTCAGGTCAGGACTTTCCATGTGGAGGTCTCTCTCTATCTCTGTGTGTCGCTGTGTGTACATTTATTTTTTTTTATTAAATGCATAAGCGGTGTCTACAGTTTGTTTGTGATGTAGATCGTGATAATGTTCAGTTTATAAAATGTAAGCAACCATTCGTTATATTTATCTCTTTATTCTCTGCCCAGGAATGATCTCAGACTGATCTCAGACATAGCAACTGTTGCTAGGTTGGACAAGCTTGGCAGCTCACTGGCTTTGAACCCAAATAACTCACTATTCCCTACATTACTCACTATAGAGTGCACTACTACAGTGAACTGGACTCAGGGGGTAGTGAACTATGTAGTGAACAGTTTCACACACAGCATTAGAGTTGATTTTAGGGGGGTTCTCTTTTCAAGTCTAGGTTCCTCACTGCGATCACACATCTTCTTTTGAGGATTGTTCTTCTTTCTAGTTTTGGGTTCTGTCTGTGGTTCTACGCCTCTCACTGAGGGAGAGTCTCTGTGTGAGTCTTGGTTCCTATCAATGATTCATGTTCTGTGGAAGGCTCACTTTAAGTTTTGGCTCCTCTTAATGCTTCCAATTCTTTTCCTGAGGAAATTTCTGATTTTGGGTTCTAGGTGCTGTCAGTGGTTCCTGTCCTGAGGAAGGTTCTGTTTCAAGTGCTGGTTCCGTCCTTTTGTGGTTTTTCCTTGTTTTTGTTCTTCTTATTGTTCTGAGGAGTGTTCTGTTTTGAGTGTTGGTTCCTTTCAGTTCTGAGAAGTGTTCTGTTCCGAGGCTTGGTTCTTGTTCTGAGGAGTGTTCTGTTCCGAGGCTTGGTTCTTGTTCTGAGGAGTGTTCTGTTCCGAGTGGTTTTCCTCTTTTTCCACGGGAGCTGTTCCTGTTCTTGTTCCTGTTCTTGGAGCTAGGACCGGGATTTGTGTGAAGTCTCATTGTGACGAGGCTGTATCTCTGAGGGAAGTTTCTGGGGGCACAGGTCTCCCGGGGAACCTTCGCTATGCTAACACGCTAACAGGTCCCACATATGTGTGCTCTGCAGTGAGAGAGTGTCCTGCTTCACCGGCCTCAAACATTCCAGCAATTTCCTCAAACCTCAGGCTTTAAACACAACACAGCCATGGACAGGGTCCCCATACACCACAACACACACACTCACTCACACACATAACAACACTAAACACACCGGGGGACTGACACATGTACATGGAAATAAATACCATGCCACTTCACCCTATGCACACTGAGGACATAGACACACACACATACACACACACACACACACACACACACACCATGTTAAAGCACATTTGGCCATGGTTATGAAATGTAAGGTTATTCCTGTTTATGCTCACTATGAAAACAGGGGATAAATGCCATATATGTACACACACACACACACACCTACACACACACATATGGCTTATTAATATACACAACACAAATATATACAAATTAATATATACTGCTTTACAACTTTCAAATGATCTTTTTCAAATCTAGAACTATTACAAACTGCTGTAATTAACTACAACTCTAACAGACCCCTAGAGGGCGCTAGAAGAAACTGCACTGATATTCATTCATTCATTCGTTTATTCAATGTCTGTAACCATTATCCAGTTCAGGGAGACGGTGGGTCCGGAGTCTACCCGGAATCACTGGGCGCAAGGCAGGAACACACCCTGGAGGGGGCGCCAGTCCTTCACAGGGAACATGAGTTTGTTAAATCCACAGCACACATTATTTAAAATCATTATTTATTCACCACTAAATCTAGACACTAGATGATCACCTCAAATAATACACACTCCACGAGGAGAGACTTGGACAAAGTTAAACACAGTCACACCCAGAGGATTACACTGGATGAATGTGACTGGGTTCATTCTAATGTTGGGGGTTTTTTGTTGTTTGTTTGTTTTTGAGTAAATAAACACTCACTGCTCAGATCAATAGCTTTTAAATCTCACTCTCCGCTGAAAACCTCTGCACAGCACTGTGTGTACAATCTGAACAATTACACACTGCTGATGTGGAGCAGTGCGCTGAAGGAAACAGCATATACATATACAGCATAAAACTACATATTACACACACACTCACACACACTCACACTCACACACACTCACACACGTCCAGACCCCAGCTCAGCAGGAGCAGGCTGTCCCCTCGGTCGGAGACACTCTTTATGGATATAAATATAATCTGATTATTCTCCAGCATGCTGCGGTGCCTCTGTGTGTGTGTGTGTGTGTGTGTGTGTGTGTGTTTCTCACTATTTCTCAGCCTCCCTCACACCTCCTTACATCCAGCATTATTTAAATTTGTAAAAATCCTGAACCTGACGCTCTTTTCCGACAGATCCTACTGTTTTGTACCATTGTGTACCGTTCTGTACCATTGTGTACCGTTCTGTACCGTTGTGTACCGTTCTGTACAGTTGTGTACCGTTCTGTACTGTTCTGTACCATTGTGTACTTTTGTGTACTGTTCTGTACCAATGCGTACTCTTCTGTACCGTTGTGTACTATTGTGTACTGTTCTGTACTGTTGTGTACCTTTTGGACCATTGTGTACCATTTTGTACTGTTGTGTACAGTTCTGTACCATAGTGTACTGTTGTGTACCGTTGTGTACTGTTCTGTACCATTGAGTACTGTTCTGTACCTTTGTGTAGTTTTCTGTACCATAGTGTACTTTTGTGTACCATTGTGTACTGTTCTGTACCGTTGTGTGCCGTTCTGTACCATTGTGTACTAGTGTGTACTGTTCTGTACTGTTGTGTACTGTTCTGTACCGTTGTGTACTGTTCTTTACAGTTCTGTACCGTTGTGTACCATTGCGTACTGTTCTGCACCGTTGTGTACTGTTCTGTACTGTTGTGTATCGTTCTGTACCGTTGTGTACAGGTGTGTATTGTTCTGTACAGTTGTGTACTGTTCTCTACCATTGTGTACTTTTGTGTACTGTTCTGTACCATTGTGTATTGTTCTGTACCGTTGTGTACTGTTCTGTACCGTTCTGTACTGTTGTGTACTTTTGTGTATTGTTCTGTACCGTTGTGTACTGTTCTGTACCGTTGCGTATTGTTGCGTACTGTTCTGTACCGTTGTGTACTATTGTGTGCTGTTGTGTACCGTTGTGTACCTTTTGGACCATTGTGTACCATTTTGTACTGTTGTGTACAGTTCTGTACCATTGTGTACTATTGTGTACTGTTCTGTACCGTTGTGTACTGTTGTGTACTGTTCTGTACCGTTGTGTATCGTTGTGTACTGTTCTGTACCATTTTAGAGGCTGCATCATTTAAGGAGGTATGGAGTTACCAGAAGGTAACTGCTGCTCAATGTAAAGTGGGAAAGAAGCACAAGGATGTAATGATCTCTTTTTTTAAGGTGGTGCAGTGGCAGCAGGGAATAACTGCTGCAAAATTTAAAGTGGAATGAAATGCCAGAATGTAATGGTCCCTCCATATTTAAGGTGGTACCAAAATGTAAATGTCGAACCATTTAATGTGGAGCAGAAGCAGCTCAATAGAAGCAGCTGTAGATAAACCTGAGGTTTAAAACAGCAGAGAAACCGTCCCTTGTTTCTCAGGCATTTCTCAGGTTATGGAAGGAGCTGACGTTTCCTAGGATCCCAATGGGGTCACGATGCTAATGCAAGGTTTTTAAAGCCTCTGGTTCCTCAGTAAAGCCTCCTTTAGCCTCAGGCTGGAAGACCTGGGGGTGGATTACGGCAGCGGAACCTGGCAACCAGCCCGAAAGCCAGATTAAAATATGGTGTGGTATTTAAAACATGTCTGCTCTTTATGTTCTGCCCTGAAGCAGCAGCTGGACAGGAGCGGGGTGTTAGGGTCAGTTCAGGAGGAAACTGGTTCAGGACACCTTTTAAAACCATGTCTAATGAGCTTCATTGTTAAAAAGACCAGGTAACAGTAATAGTTAACATGTCAGAGGGTTAAATACCCTCAGGGCGAAGGGGTCCGACTGGACGGTACAGACCAGCTGGACTTCAGAAGTTTCTTTTAAACCACTCTCCATGTGTTTTTAAGTTTATAAAAATGTTTGTTAATCTTAAAGACACCACAGAATAAATGTTTACTCTAGTCCTGGGTTTAAATTCATGCAGTAAAGCAGTTTAACGCTGTGTAGCCATTACCTGTTTTGGCTTATTTTGGCCATTTGTGTTTGGTATCGTATTTTATTCAGATGTCTCTCTCATTTACTCTCTCTCCAAACATTTTTCCATTTTTTTTTATTAGACGATAAATTACATCAATATTAAAATAAACGCATCGTCAATCTGACCCCATCTTCATTCATTCATTGTCTGTAATCTTTATCCAGTTCAGTCCAGAATCATTGGGCGCAAATCAGGAACACACCCTGGAGGGGGCGCCAGTCCTTCACAGGGCGACACACACTCACACATTCACTCACACCTACGGACACTTTTGAGTCTCCAATCCACCTACCAACGTAGGAAACCGGAGCAACCGGAGGAAACCCACACAGACACAGGGTGAACACACCACACTCCTCACAGACAGTCACCCGGAGGTAACCCACGCAGACACAGAGAGAACACACCACACTCCTCACAGACAGTCACCCGGAGGTAACCCACGCAGACACAGGGAGAACACACCACACTCCTCACAGAGAGTCACCCAGAGGAAACCCACGCAGACACAGGGAGAACACACCACACTCCTCACAGAGAGTCACCCAGAGGAAACCCACACAGACACAGAGAGAACACACCACACTCCTCACAGACAGTCACCTGGAGGTAACCCACGCAGACACAGGGAGGACACACCACACTCCTCACAGACAGTCACCCGGAGGAAACCCACGCAGACACAGAGAGAACACACCACACTCCTCACAGACAGTCACCCGGAGGAAACCCATGCAGACACAGAGAGAACACACCACACTCCTCACAGACAGTCACCTGGAGGTAACCCACGCAGACACAGGGAGGACACACAACACACCTCACAGACAGTCACCCGGAGGAAACCCACGCAGACACAGGGAGAACACACCACACTCCTCACAGACAGTCACCCGGAGGAAACCCATGCAGACACAGAGAGAACACACCTCACAGACAGTCACCCGGAGCGGGACTAGAACCCACAACCCCACCTATGACAGAGACACTACCTGCTGCTCCCATTTTGTGAACTTTTAATCCAACATTAGCATGACTTTTTAAAACACATTTTAATTGTGATGTCTGTTTTTTACATTGTCTCTCCACATGCAACACAATGTGTTCAGTGTATAGTTACAAAGTAAAGCAATTTCATCGTGTGTAAAAGCTCTTAAAATGGCTGTCTATGAGCTGAGAGACAACTGACATTTTAGCTTTGCCACTGATCACAGCCACAGCACAAAAAAAGGTCCTGCTCTGAACGTACGACGTCGGAACTTCGGAGGCATTTCCCACACTCCCTGGAACACAGCGCCAGCGTGGGGAGAGAGAACAGCGAGCGGGGCTCTGAGGCTCCTTTTTGTTTGGTCTTTTTTCTTCTTTTCCTTCTCATTTTTCATCTGCTGCTTTTCTTTTCTTCCTCCCACGAAAAAACTAAACTCGCACAATGCTGCAATTAGCTCCTGACTCCAGAGCACTGCGGCCAGGCCACGAAACTAACTGCACACGGCTGTTTCTTTCTCTCTGTCCTACACACACACACACACACACACACACACACACACACACACACACACAAAGAATCAGGTCACCCTCAGAGTGATCTGGAATCTCCCATTCAGGGCTGGACAAGGCACTAATGTCCCGTGTTCTTGAACAAATGAAAGAGTGAGTGTCCAAAAATCCATAGACACCCCTGTAGTGAGTGAACTCTTAAATATTATGGTTCTTCAGGATGGTTCTTCTGTACAGAACCATAAACACTTGAAAGCCTTCTTCATATTCATGGAGAATGTTCTAAAGGATTCTGTAATCGCACCAAAATAGATTCTTCTACAGTTACAATGCCGAGCTCGTTACAATAAAAGAACCGGTTCAGTGCCGTACAGAACCCTTTTCTGAAAGGTGCTAGAAAAGAAACATCTATAGCACATTCTGTATCAGTCTGAAGAACCCTTTCACTGTGCCTAGAAGCCTTTAATCATTCAGGCTTCAATTTAAAACAGATTTCTTAACCAAATGACATTAATGTTTAAATGAACTTTAAGCTGAACACATTGAGGACACAATAGCTCCGTCCCAAACCCCACTGAGCTCCCTAAGTAGGCTGACTCCGTAGGCAGCTGTTTGAGTAGACAGCACTCTGACGGTCGTCTGTCCTCATGAGGCACATTATTGTGACGCTGTAGTTAGACAGCGGTTGTGTCACGGCTTGTTCCCGCCCACAGCACACTACCGTGGCCTCAGCGCCATGGATTCTGTGATTTTAATTATTTTTGCTCCGGAAGAAGAGAAAGAGAGACGGGAGTTGTGCTTGTGTTGCATCATGGGATTGCCTTCACAGCTGGCGAACGGCTCGATGTTTGCCAGATTAAGGCATCTCAGTAGGCAGTATATTTAAGGTGTCTAAGGATTGGGACAGTCTACTGTGTCAAGAGTGCACACACTGTGATGTAAAATGCTCTCTTTGTAAACAGCTCACTATGTTTTGGGACAGACCTCTAGGCCACAAACACTGTGGGATGTGTTAAAGTCACCCTGCCCAATGCCAAGGGTCAACCACAGAGGTGTAAAACCCCTCAGGACAGAAGTAAAACAATAAAGGTTATGTCCCAATTGTGAACTTAATGCTAATTGTAGTGTTGTGAGCAGTATTTAGTGTAATTATAAGTGTCAAAGGTGAATATAGTTAACAATCCACAGTACACACTTAGTACCCGTGGGTAATGAAGGTCACTGTCCCACAGAAAAGGAGGAGTTTCTAATGTATTTGTCCCAAATAGTGCCCTGTTCCCTACGTAGTGCACTTCACAGTTATTAAACCAACAAATCTGCACCCAGTGCACTACGTTTTAGACAGAGGGTCATGAGTCTTATATCAAATATAAATGGTTTTATTATCTGACGTACAGTGCACTATTTTAGTGCAGACACTGTTATTTATGACCTACACTGTGCACTACGCAGTGTGGAGGGATATATTTGAGTTTCAGAGAGCTGTAAAACAGTTCATTTATGTCCTGTTAATTTAAGAAAGAACCAGTGCAGTGTGTTTATATTTTGTGCACTAGCCTGCAACACTCACACTATTATAGTTAATACATAGTGTATACAGTTCGGTATTAGTGTGTAATACACAATTGGAACGCAGCCGAATAATCCACTTGGGGAAATGGAGTCTCTGCTTTAAACTCCTCTATGGCTGTGAACACACACACACATACACACACACAGAGCAGCCCACGGGAGCTCTGGCAGATTTCATGGCATTTCACAACATGAACTACATCATAATTCAAATAATAAAGAAATAACCTCACTCTGCACAGTAAATTCACACATGTTAAATCAACACTATTAGTGTTAACAGTTAGAGTGCTAAATTATTACACAAACAGTGTTGATTTAACACTGGTGAATTTAAAGTGTATGACAGATGATGACGTTACTGAACACACAGGGTCTTTAAGAGAGAAAACTGAGATTTACATTTTATCTTGTGGTCATCAGGCTGTCTCTCGTCTCCCGCAGCTCCTGGGGAGCAACTGCAGCGGCTGACTCTGGAACCTGCATCGGCCTCGCACTCGCGAGATTATAATTGCGTGTGTTATTGTGACGTATCTCGAGTGCAGACTGAGTTTGACAAAAAAAACTGGCACCGAAACAGAAGGAGATCGGTCTGAACATTCATCAAGCCTATGGAGTTCCTCTGGAATGAATTAAAGTGGTGCCTGTGCTCCAGAACTAATCACCAGCCCCTGATCTGACTCAAGTTTATGTGGCTGAATGCCATCAAATCCTCACAGCAATGTTCTAAAAGCTAGTGAAAAGCCTTTCAGGAAGTGTAGGGGCTGTTATGCTGTAAGCGCTGGTCTCTGTGTAGTGTGTATTAACATATATTAAGGTTAAGGTGATGATGGAGTAATCTGTGAATCATACCAGACAGGAAACACACACACACACACACACACACACACACACACACAGAAACGGACCCCTGGGCTGTTTGTTTGGTTTCAGCAGACAGTCAGAGTCAGGGCGAGTGACTTTGATCCTGTGTGAAGCCCCTGGGGAGAGAGCGATAGTGGCGTTTAAAAGGCGTAGACGACACTTACCTCCTGTTATCAGCTAATCTCACATCTCTCCATCAGCTGCACTGAGATACAGGCTTCAGCAGACGGAGCTCATTATATGGCCCCTGTTCCTGCAGTAACAGTTATAGCATCTACACTGTACTGCCAAAAGTATTCACTCACTTAACCAAATCATTGAATTCAGGTGTTCCAATCACTTCCACGGCCACCGGTGAATAACTCTAAGCCCCGCAGGCATGCAGACTTCTTCGACAAATATTTGTAAAAGAATTGTTCGCTCTCAGGAGCTCAGTGAATTCCAGTCTGATACAGTAAGAGGAAGCCACCTGTGCAACACGTCCAGTCGTGAAATTTCCTTGCTTCTAAATATTCCACAGTCAACTGTCAGTGGTGTTGTAACAAAGTGGAAGCGATTGGGAACCACAGCAACTCAGCCACAAATTGGTAGGCCACAAAATGACAGGGATTCCAAGGTCATTGACTTTCTGCAGAGTGACCTTGCTGGAGAACGGGACTTGTCTGCTTACATTGTGACAAGTGTAAGATTTGGTGGAGGGGGATTTTATGGTGTGATATAGCTTTTCAGGAGTTGGGCTCGGCCTCTTAGTTCCAATGAAAGAAACTCCTAGTGCTGCAGTGCACCAAGAGATTATGGACAATTTCATGCTTGTTCCAACTTGACTGTGCACAAAGCAAGGTCCATAAAGACATGGATGAGTGTGTTTGGTGTGGAAGGACTTGACCGGCCTCAACCCAAAATCACACCTTTGGGATGAATCAGAGCGAAGACTGAGAACCAGGTCTCATCCAACATCCAACAGCCTGACCTCATGTTAAACCCTATGGATTAGGAATGGGATGTCAGTCAAGTTCATGTGTGTGAGAAGGCAGACGAGCAAAGACTTTTGGTAATGTAGTGTACATTTCTGTGAGGATTTGATGGCAATCAGGCATGTCTACATCAGTGAGATCAGGCACTGATGTTATAGTCCTGGATCATGAACACCATCCATCCCTTCAAAGCTGAGGGGGTCTTTACACCCCGCTAAACCACGCTTGGCACGTAGCATTAGGAACTAAATTTAAGCTCATGTGCAGCTGTTCCAGACCTCAAACTCCAGTTATGACAGCAGCCATTGCCTCAAATTTTGTGCATTTATAGGTACTTAATAATCCAATCTTAATCAGATTTCTGATTATCTGATTATTGAAGTGGTCTTGTAAAATGTATACACTGACATCTGAGGTATGTTCTAGATTCAGAAATTACTCACAAAATCAGGATTTGTGCAGTTATCAGATCATTACATGCAGGTAAACACACTCATTGGTCCACTACCGAAACATCTTCATGAATGAGGCACTGGTAGGCGGAGCTGTATTTAATGCACTGAAGCTGATTCATCAACTGCGCACAGGTCTCTGCTTGTTTCCACATGATACGAGAGTGTCATCAGTCAAGTGATGAAGAGTTCAAAGGCTGGTCAGTGGGGTCAGATCTGCAAAATATGGCCTGTAAAGTGCAGGGTTTGTCCATCAATACAACAACGTGACAGCGGAGAGAGGGTTCACATCTGTCAGACGTCCAGTAAACATCAGTGGCCGGTGTAAACATGTGGGCGGGGCTTGGGATAACATCAAAATACATGAACACTAAGGGAGAGAGAAAAGGAGAAAAATAAGACAGACATTTAAAGAAACACAGACGGGAGGAGGAAAACAGAAAAGATACAGTGAGGAAAACGAAGCAATGAAAGAATGAAACAGATTGAAAAGAGAGAAGTGAAGGGGATTGAGAGAAAGGAGAGAAAGACAGGCAGAGAGAGAGACAGAGAGAGAGAGAGAAAATAATGGTTTCAGGTGTGTCTCTATTGTGTTTCCGGTTTAAGACGATTTCCTTTTCACACACACACACACAGAGAGAGAGAGAGAGAGAGAGAGAGAGAGAGAGAGAGAGAGAGAGAGAGAGCCATAAGGAGAGAATAAGAGGCAGGAAAGGAAAAAGGAAAAAGAAGAGAAAGAAATATAGTGAGAGAAAAAAGAAAAAAAAAACAGAGAATGGTATTTTAAATCAAGGGGAAAGTAACATTGAAACAAAGACTGCCAAAAACATGTTTAGAGAGAGAGAGAGAGAGAGAGAGGGTCACTCACTTTTCTGTATAGTCTCTCACCCCAGGGAGACACTGAGGGGGTGAATAACCCAATTAGAGCCAAGAGCGTTGCAGAAAGACAGAGGAGATTAATGAAGCAAAGAAAGAAAGAAAGCACCACAAAGTGCCAGAAAAACGAGAGCGAAAGAATCACGAAGTGGAGGAGTGCAGAGGAAGACCCTGACCATGTCCCAGAGGTCACTGCTAATGGGGTGCACATGCTGGGGGTGGGGCTAATGACCAAACATCAACAAGACTCAACTAGGGGTCAAAAGATCACAGGCAATAAGGAGGACAAGGTGGAGGGATTTCCCCATGGAAGAAACACAGTCCATAACATAATCAGACACTAACAAAAGCATACTGACACACACCAGCCGTTTACTCCTACATACAGTTACACACTGAAATACTGACTCACACCAGCTACAGCCGTTTATTCCTACATACAGTTACAGCACCGAAATACTGACTCGCACCAGCTACAGCCATTTACTCCTACATACAGTTACAGCACAGAAATACTGACATACACCAACTACAGCCGTTTACTCCTACATACAGTTACAGCACCGAAATACTGAAACACACCAGCTACAGCTGTTTACTCCTACATATAGTTACAGCACCGAAATACTGACACACACCAGTTACAGCTGTTCACTCCTACATACAGTTACAGCACTGAAATACTGACACACACCAGCTACAGCTGTTCACTCCTACATACAGTTACAGCACCACAATACTGACACACACCAGCTACAGCCTTTTACTCCTACATACAGTTCCAGCACCGAAATACTGACTCACACCAGCTACAGCTGTTTACTCCTACATACAGTTACAGCACTGAAATACTGACACACACCAGCTACAGCCTTTTACTCCTACATAGAGTTACGGCACCACAATACTGACTGAATAAAGCGTAGTTTGGATGGTATCTGCTGAGAGACAGAGAGAGAGAGAGAGAGAGAGAGAGAGAGAGACCGAAATACTGACACACAGCAGCTACAGCCGTTTACTCCTACATACAGTTACAGCACCAAAATACTGACTGAATAAAGCGTAGTTTGGATGCTGTCTGCTGCCAGTTAATCTAGTTAAACAATACACCGTAATGTTGTAACGTCTGAGAAAAGACCCTCAGCATAATTTTCTTTCAAGTTCACTTTTTAAACAACAGGGTAAAGGTCTGAACTAGTCAAGTTTAATTATTAATAAACACAAGGCTTTCACAAGCATGTGTGTTGTGTTGTTCAAACAGTTACCAAGTCCTCACTAATGGTTACTTGTGTGACACAGGTTTATTTAAGTCTGATGTAGACTAGTAACACAGCTTAACACAGCTTAGTACAAAACGGTGCAGCGCAGCTCATTTACAACTAGACTCCACAGGTCTCTTGCTTGCCCTCATTACCCCCTCTGGTTCCCCCAGGGGGAGCTATCTGGAAAATTCAGCAGAGAATGCCTTCAGTTCCCCTCTATGGATGTTTAATAGGAACATATTATAAAAACATACTGCAGTGCATTAAAAATGATCATTAATATTTTATCTTGTTAACACTTTATAACACATTAACTTGGAAAATGTATATATCATCGCTCTCCAAGAATAAACATTTTATTTTATTACATCATTGGTACATAGCAGCTGTCCTTCAACGGATCAACAGAAACGCTCCAGAATTCCTTTGAATAAAACCTTTTTACATTGAAAGTTAAGAAGGTTTGTCCCTTACCCACTTTTAAGAGATGTGTGTTTCTCTTTGGACAGTGACGATGTGTAAAGGAGGCACTGATTTGAGGGCCACGTTATAAAGCAATTCACTTAAAACATTTGTCAACACGCAGTATTAACAGATCAAATGTAAGAAGGGAGTATAGGAGCAGAACAAAGCAGGAACAAATATTGTGTCCTCACAGGGAGTTTCGTTTGTTTTATTGTCTGTGGTTTAACTACAAAGTCAGCAGAGTTCATCCTTACAAAGGACAATAAACCAACACACACACACACACACACACACACACACACACAGAGACAGAGAGAGACAGAGAAACAGAGAGAGAGAGAGACAGAGAGAGAGACACAGAGAGAGAGAGAGAGAGAGAGAATTTAACTCAGGAGCTGAACTGCTGAAGGCCTTAAACAGTCGAATAACTCACTATCCAAATCGTCACACAGTGACAGGAACAAAACAGCCATGTTTATATTTACTGTGGGGGAACTGAGACTAAAAGATGTTCCTCTAGAACCTTCTGGATGTTCTAGATACACCACTGAGTGTGACCTGGAGTTGCAGTGTAAACAGATATACGCTAATACCTCATTTACATAACACACAGCTTCTGATTAAATACGTTGCAACTTTCTGAAGTGTGTGAGTTAATGTTATTGTCTGTGGTTTTGCCACAGAGCCATTAGAAGGCTATAAAACACACACACACACACACAAAGCTATATATCATTACTGTGATTATTGTCAGGCGCGGAAATGTGTGTATGGCGCTTGCTAAATAAGTGAAACACTTCACACCACACTGATGTGTGAAAGCCAACACTTCGCCCACAGTGGCGTGCGTGTGTGTGCGTGTGCATGTGTGTGTGATAGCCACTGATCCTGCCAGTGTGTGGTAGACGTGATTTATGTTTGGCTTTAAGGTGGGAGGGGCTTCCAGCGCAGCCTCAGAGGAGGATATCATTGCCGTCACATCATAACACAAGACAAAGATCTCATTTCCCATCATTAATTTTTCATCTGTCGCTGCACAGTGTGTGTCGCTCGTCCTCTAGTCCTTCATCAGTGACACAGGACGCTGTCGGCTGGATGTTTTTGGTCGGAGGACTGTTCTCGGTCCAGACACTGAGGGGTTTATAAACTCCAGCAGCACTGCTGTGTCTGATCCACTCGCACCAGCACAACACACACTAACACACCACCACCACGTCAGTGTCACTGCAGCGCTGAGAATGATCCACCACCACATCACACCTGCTCTGTGGGGGTCCTGAGCGCTGAGGAACAGCGGGGGGGTAATGAAGTATGCAGAGCAACAGACGGGCTAGAGTCTGTAACTGTAGAACTACACTTCTCCGGTGTGGACAGTGGAGCTGAGAGAGTGTACAGTGAGAGTAGAAACAAGGATGTTTCGTAGCTCTCTGCAGCAACTCTGACTGCATCTGTGAAGGCATCCTGAGAATCCAGCTCAGAAAAATGCAGGAAGGGGGCAGTAGGATCAGAGCTGGGGGAGAGGAGGGGGCACTGCTTTAAGACAGTGATATTGGATCCCATTCCTTTATCTTATTGCAGTGAAAAGGCCCCCACCCTCAGGCCCACGACTCACAGTGGGGTCCAGCTGCTGGTGTTTGGTAAACACAGAGTTTGACTGAGAGGAGATAAACTTTACAATGAAGAGCCCTCAGACACTCCTCCACACCTGCACACTTCAGAGACACACACCACACGCACACAGACACACACACACAGACACACACCACACGCACACAGACACACACACACACGCAGACACACACACACGCACATACACACACACGCACATACACACACACAGACACACACACACACGCACAGACACACACAGACACACACCACACGCACACAGACACACACACACACACACTCACATACACACACAGACACACACGCACATACACACACACACACACACACACACAGACAAAGACACACACACAGACGCACACACACAGACACACACACGCACACAGACAGACACACACAGACAGACACACACACACACACACACACACACACACACACACACACACACACACACAGACAGACACACACAGACAGACAGACAGACACACACACACAGACACACACAGGCAGACAGACAGACAGACACACACACACACACACACACACACACACACACCTCCCTCCCTTCGGCAGCCTGCAGAGATCACAGTCTGTCCCCAATCTCAAACTGTGGTGTCTAGCATTGACACGGCACACGTCTACTTTAAAAACACATGGTGGTTTCCTACCCTCCTCCAAACGTTACAAAGTGCAGTTTCTGCAGTGCTAAGCAGGAAGTGGAAAGGACAGAGGCTCTACTCTCTCTCCGTTACAGATTAGTGGAGCATCACAATGATTTTGAAGTGTTCCTTTAAAGCCCTTGATGAAAATAACAGAGATGGGAGGAGCTACTGGATTTACACACTGCCGTCACACAGTGGATCAGACACAGCAGTGCTACTGGAGTTTTTAGAATGTCCACTGCTCTGAGAACAGCTCTCCCACTAAAAATACCAAGCCCTCAATGACCTCATCTTCCAGTCGTGAAGAGCGATGACGTGTGAGAAGATGGTAAACATGTTACTAACCTCCACACAGTTGTTATAACTGATGTTATAAACAGTTTAATGGTAAAGTAAAGAGTCGGACACACGTTCGTAACACATTTGTCTTGAGCTGCCGCCACAGCTTCCAGAAACTCTCCTCTGATCCTTTGTGGATGTGAGAGTGGAGCATCGTTCAGCAGCTGAGATTATCCTCGTATTTAAACCGTACGTAACACCACTACACTCCTCCTCCAGCTCCTCCATTCTCCAGAAAACCAGTGAGGACCACGATAACGTATTCCCCACACATCAGCCTGCACGGGATTAATAACCTGGGGTTAAAAAATACATTAAGGCAAAAATACAAATTTCTCCAGCAAATGTTCTTCACTGTCCACCATTTATTTTTCTTCACCACAGGTTTAACCTTTTTCATTTCATTAGCGCCACCATGTGGAGTAGTGAAACAGACTTTAGTAGATCAAACTGGACGGCAAGTTTAGTGCGCCTATGTTTCAATAAAAATATCAATATTTCACGCCACGTATTGTTAATAAATTGCAAACGGAAACGAGACGATATCGTATCAATATTTTGTCCCACCCCTAGTACACACAGGGCTGAGGGGAGGGGTTCAGCCGCGGTCCTACTCCCAAACATTTGTTATTACATAACTCCATTAATCGGGAGGAATTAATCTTTCCTGTGTGTGAGAGAGTGACAGCAGTTAAGGGGTGGTTTAGCTGCTGTGTCCATGGTAAAGTTTTGCTGGCTGAAAGCCATCAGTGAGGTTTCTAATGTTGCTTTTCCACTGCATGGTACCTACTCTCCTGGACCCTGCCAAACCCTCCTGGTTTTATCCTGGACTCTACCAGACTCTCACCCAGACATTCCCAGACCCTCCTGGATTCTAACTGACCTGCCTGGATTATCCTTGACACTCCTGTACTCTACCTTACTCTCCTGGATTCTACTAGACTCTACCTGACTCTCCTGGACTCTACTGGACACTCCTGGACTCTATCAAACTCTTCTGGACACTCCTGGACACTTCTGGACACTCCTGGACCCTATCAAACTCTTCTGGACACTTCTGGACTCTACCTGACTCTCCTGGATGCTACCTGACACTCCTGGACTCTCATGGACTGTACTGGACACTCCTGGACTGTACCAAACTCTTCTGGACACTCCTGGACACTACCTGACTCTCCTGGACTCTACCTGACTCTCCTGGACTGTACTGGACACTCCTGCATGCTACCTGACTCTCCTGGACTGTACCAAACTCTTCTGGACACTCCTGGACTCTACCTGACTCTCCTGGACTGTACTGGACACTCCTGGACTCTACCAAACTCTTCTGGACACTCCTGGACTCTACCTGGCTCTCCTGGACTGCACTGGACACTCCTGGACCCTATCAAACTCTTCTGGACACTTCTGGACCCTACCTGACTCTCCTGGATGCTACCTGACACTCCTGGACTCTCATGGACTGTACTGGACACTCCTGGACTGTACCAAACTCTTCTGGACACTCCTGGACACTACCTGACTCTCCTGGACTCTACCTGACTCTCCTGGACTGTATTGGACACTCCTAGATGCTACCTGACTCTCCTGGACTGTACCAAACTCTTCTGGACACTCCTGGATGCTACCTGACTCTCCTGGACTGTACTGGACACTCCTGGACTCTACCTGACTCTCCTGGACTGTACTGGACACTCCTGGACTCTACCAAACTCTTCTGGACACCCCTGGACTCTACCTGACTCTCCTGGACTGTACTGGACTCTCCTGGACTCTACCAAACTCTTCTGGAACTACCTGACTCTTGTGGATGCTACTGGACTCTCCTGGACTGTACCAGACACTCCTGGACTCTACCGGACTCTTCTGGACACTCCTGGACTCTATCAGACTCTCCTGGTTTCTAATTTCTGTTGGTCCCTGGTTGGGTTTCCACTCACACAGCTCCCCCACAGAAATGTATCCGGTGTCGTCTCAAACCCCGTCCCTCTCCGATGTCCCTCTGTGTCCCTGCTGTTGTCCCCTGGCTCAGGCAGCGGACCACCGTCACTGTTCAGCACATGAGGGAGGGCTGGAACTCCTCCGCAGCCCACACCAAAGAAACTGGGCTCTGAGGAGCGCGAGAGCTCAGCTGCAGCCTGCACTTGCTACATTCTCCAGGCACCAGTCTCTCTCAGTCTCTTTCTCAATCTGTTTTTCTGTCTCTCTTTCTCCATCTCACTGTTTCTCTCACTATCTCTCTCATTCATAGTCTCATTCCAACTGTCTCTCGCTCCCACTCTCACTCTGTCTCCCACCATCTCTCTTTCTGTCATTATTTCTGTCTCAATTCGTCTCTCACTGTCTCTGTCTCTTTCTCTCTGTGTCTCCACTCTCTTACTTTCTTTCTTTGTTACATCTGTACCTGCCCTGTTATCCCTGTACCTGGCCCGTTACCTATGTACCTGCCCCGTAACACCTGTACCTGCCCCGTTACCCCTGTACCTGCCCCGTTACCCCTGTACCTGCCCCATTACATCTGTACCTGCCCCGTTACCCCTGTACCTGCCCTGTTACTCCTCTACCTGCCCTGTTACTCCTCTACCTGCCCCGTTACCCCTGTACCTGCCCCATTACATCTGTACCTGCCCCATTACACCTGTACCTGCCCCGTTACCCCTGTACCTGCCCCGTTACACCTGTACATGCCCCGTTACCCCTGTACCTGCCCCGTTACTCCTCTACCTGCCCCGTTACCCCTGTACCTGCCCCATTACATCTGTACCTGCCCCATTACACCTGTACCTGCCCCGTTACCCCTGTACCTGCCCCGTTACCCCTGTACATGCCCCGTTACACCTGTACCTGCCCCGTTACACCTGTACCTGTCCTGTTACTCCTCTACCTGCCCCGTTACCCCTGTACCTGCCCCGTTACTCCTCTACCTGCCCCGTTACCCCTGTACCTGCCCCGTTACCCTTGTACCTGCCCCATTACACCTGTACCTGTCCTGTTACTCCTCTACCTGCCCCGTTACCCCTGTACCTGCCCCGTTACACCTGTACCTGTCCTGTTACTCCTCTACCTGCCCCGTTACCCATGTACCTGCCTCGTTACTCCTGTACCTGCCCCGTTATCTGCTCCATTACCCCTGCACCTGCTGTACTGCCCTTGTACATACCCCATTACCCATGTAACTGCCCCATCAGCCCAGTCATTGCCAGTTACCCCGGCTGTTCCTACCTCCTGGTGTCTGTGCTGCTCCTGCTGCTGTATCTGTGAGGTCCCGAGCTCCAGGTCCCACTCGCTGCTCCAAACAACAAAAACAACACCCCGCACACACTCCACCGGGGACCCATCTCTATCTCTCTCTGTGTCACACACACACACACACACACACACTCTCTCTCTCTCACACACACACACAGTCTTTCGCTCTCTCTCTCTCTCTCTCTCTCTCACACACACACTCACTCTCTCTCTCTCTCTCTCTCTCTCTCTCTCTCTCTCACACACACACTCACTCTCTCTCTCTCTCTCTCTCTCTCTCTCTCACACACACACACACACACACGTACACACACACACTCTCTCACACACAAACGGGTCCCCGGTTCACAAACGCGCTCGTGCGCCGCAGTCTGAAGTCCTTTCGGTGGGAACTGCTCCGCTTTAAAAAGTATAAACAAAATCAACAATAAAAACAAAAGCAAAGTTTCTCGCGCCTCCGAACACCGCGAACTTCAAAGCGACACGGAGGAGCGTCACGCGCTGCGTTCTCGTGTGAGTCGAGAATCAGGATCATGAACTTTCCAGCGAACTTTCAGCACGAGCTCAGAAACACACACACACACTCTCTCTCTCTCTGACACACACTCCGCAGCAGTCCTACATCGGCCGCGCGCACGAGTAACTACAACCAACCAAGGGAGCAGCCGCTTTATAGGCTCGCGAGACTGCTGCACGAGCGCGCGCGCGTACACACACACACACACACACACACACACAGTCGCTGGATCACGTTTCAGGAGCAGAGCTCGGCCTGAATCTCAGGGAAACTTTCTGCACCTCTGCAGCACAACTGTTTCTAACCCCGTCTCTAAGGGGAACAGTGGTCTTTGGAAACCACAACAACGGCGGCAGTAACATTAAGCGGTGTTTACTCATGGTGTATCGGCGTGTTGTTGTTGTTTGGGACTGAACACAGCTCCGTCATCAGTTCAGACAGATCAGTAGAGTTTATTCCTTCCTTGTTGCAGCGTCCAGCTCTCGCTGGATTCTTTCGTCGGCCACCGATCCAAGGAGCGTTTGAACCTCTTCAAAAAACCACGGCGTCATTTTACGAGCTGCCGTCGTGAGTCGGATAAAAACAAACGTGATCTCTGCTGCAGCTGGAGATTTTACAGATGGAGAGTTGGTGCTGGTCGTCTGCGTTGCGTGGCGTAGAGTGACGACTCTCTCTGGACAATCAGCGCTCTGCAAGGTTTACACGCCACGGTTTAGTCCCTACTCGACTCGCTCTGAACCACGAGAGAAAAGCCACTAAACAAGAACCCGCTTCCAGAACCAGTACCTGATACCAACAAGATACAAACATAATAAAGGTGTTTGTTTTGCTGTGAGAACAGTAGCTCTCCAGAATCTAAGCTGCCTTTAAGGCGATTGACACAACTCACTCTTTAAGGTGGAACTGTGGACAGCCATCAGTTAAATTGACTGCATTAATTAATAATTTTGTGTTTACTTTTGTTTTGCCACAGTTTGACACTGTGTCTCGTCTCTAGGGGAAAGAGCACGCTCTGAAGCAGCTGCACATGAGTCTGCCCAATGCCAAGAGTCCACCAGAGAGGTATAAACACCCCTGGGATGAGTCGGGGTGGTGAGTGTGATCCAGAATCATTCATCAACCCCAGCCCCTGATCCTCACGCGGAGGCTGAATGCCATCAGATCCTCACAGCTATGTTCCAGCATCCAGAGAAAAGTCAGAGGAAAACCATATGCCCCAGTGTCCGGACACTTTGGGCGTTTAGAGTTCGCAGCTCGTAAACAAGGCACCTGGCCCAGCAACTCGTCTCAGGTGTTTGTCCAGAACCTTCACAGCTGGGTCAGTGTGTGTGTGTGTGTGTGTGAGAGAGAGAGAGAGAGAGAGAGAGAGAGACAGACTGAAGGATAGAGAGGAGAGAGACAGAGAGAGAGAGCGAGAGAGAGAGGACACAATGGGGTGAGACAGAGAGAGAGAGGACACAATGGGGTGAGAGAGACAGAGAGAGAGAGAGGACACAATGGGGTGAGAGAGAGAGAGAGAGAGACAGGGAGAGAGAGAGAGGACACAATGGGGTGAGAGACAGAGAGAGAGAGAGACAGGGAGAGAGAGAGACAGGGAGAGAGAGAGACAGAGAGAGAGAGGACACAATGGGGTGAGAGAGAGAGACAGAGAGAGGACAAGAGGGGGAGAAACAGAAAGAAGGGAATAAAGGAGGAGGCTGAGGTCTCTTGCTTCGGGCCGAACTCTGGCCTCGTGAGGCGCTCCACTTTTTCCTTGTTTTTCCGTCCCTCCCTCCTTCCTTTGTCCCTCAGATATGATGCGGCTTGTTGCAGGTCTTTGTGTCTCTCCCTGAAACACACTGAAGGCCCGTTATCCCTCTTTCATACTGACTTCCAGCGCTCTCTCTCTCTCTCTCTCTCTCTCTCTCCCTCCTTTCTTTTATAACCTCATAAGCCGCTTGTGTACACTCAGATATTTCACCTCCGTGACCCTGTGAGAGGCTCCTGCTGAGAGAGAGAGAGAAAGGAGGGGATGGGGAAAGACAGAAGGAGGTGGAAGAAAGAAAAAGAAGGAAATAACAGCATGAAAAAGAGTGAGAAAGAGTAATCAGAAGGAGAGGAGGCAGAGTCTAAGAGCGGAGAGCAGGAACGAGGGGAAAGGGAAGAGGAAGAGGCAACGACAGGCTCAGAGTCAGAGGAAAAAAGAAGGGGGTTAAACCAGGAAGGAGAGAGAAGGAAGAAAGAGGAAGAAGGAAAAGGGGGGAAATAAAGAAGAGCGAACCAGAAAGAAAGGAAGGGAAAAAAGAATATGAGAGAAAAAGAAAAGACCGATTAAAACAGGAAGGAGGGAGAGGGACAGGGCTACTGCCCTCAGAACTGGGCCCGTGTCCGTGTGAGAGACGGTGCAAGGGGAACAGGATGGTGTTTCCTATCCCTGAGTAAGAGAAGCTCCAGGCTGCACCGGGACCGTCTCTGAGCACTGTCCACTTCGATGAAACGATAGGAGAGCACCGCTGTGAAATCACCACTCTGGAGACACAAGGCTAAACCCAGTGATTGCAGCATGTGTGAACCAATCAGCCACAAGATTAAAACTATCGCCCAGTTACGTGAATAAAGACCTGTTGAAATCAATCCAATTCGGTCCAGTTTTTACTGAAAGGTGTTTAGCTCCAGGGCTAAAAAGTAAAATGATAAATTCAGTCGCTGCTGCTGCTCAAGGAGAGTTTAGACAAATAAAAAAGTCTCTACCACAGTACGTCCTACCACTGATGAACGGGTTACAGCGCCCCCTGCTGAGGGTGGTGGTGGTGGGGGGCAGCGAGTGAATAGTGAACAGCCAGGTCATGAAGCTAATGTAAGGATCTGAGGGCCACACTGTGGTGGTTATAATGTTTTGGTCAGAAGGTTGGTTGCTGCTGAATGAGAAAGTGTCCCAGAGCATCCAACAGCCAAGGCCACATGAGCTTCTTCTACAAAGGGATAGGAAACAAAACATTACCAGGCCGAAGTGACTCAGAGATATGAGCCACTTTCGTATGTGCTCCTAGATCAGATACATATCCGATTCATGATTCAGCTGTGTCCCAAAGAGCACCATACTCCCTACAGAGTGCACTTCAAAGATCATAAAATTACAGCTTCTACACCCAGAGAGTTTGAAACTTAAACCCAGTTATAAACCGATTGTAAGTCAACGTACAAAGTAAGTGTGTTTTATGACGTACACTGTGCACTACGTACGGTGGAGGGAGACACTAGGGAATCAGCTGATCTTTTGGTGTAGCAGTAAAAGCCTAATTGTGTCCAGTCTACGAGCTGTTTGGTGTCGTCCCGAACAGAAACACCACTGTATATTGGTTTTAAATCCATAAGTCGTGTCACAGATATGATGCGTTGGTTGGTGGTGAAGGAAGCGACGTTAATAAACGTGTCATTGTTGCAGAGACAGATTCGTTCACGTTACAGACAGAAACAGGTCACTTACAATTAATAATGTGAACCGTAACGATCCACTAAATGAGATCCGAGCAAAAAAAATCACACCCTGCGTCTGAAATGGCTCCCTATTCACTAGTCCCTTTATTATTCACTACGTAGTGCACTATTATAGTGAACTGAATTCAGGAGGATTTTGAAAACTACCTCATGCAGGTTTTTAACCAAACAACGCAGTGGATTATGGGTAAACTGCTATCTGTTGGTGTATATGGGTTGTACACTAATTAATGCAGTGCATTGTGGGATTGTTTGAGTGCACTGAAAATTGTCCACTGTTTTCGGACACTACTAAATAACAGTGGAGCCCCACAACAGTGCATGATACAATGAACAGGGAACCGTTTCCGTGACAGTGAGGGGTTCTCGCGGACTGCTCTGGGGGCACATTTTAATGAATTTTTTTAAAGGTTTTAAGGCTGGCGTCCCCTAAGCTGAGACTGAAAGGAAAGGGTTAAAGGCTCTATGTGCTCTCACAGACACAGAGAGCACAGTCTGTCGGGTCTTAAGGCGGACTGATGTTTCCTTTCTTTTCCAGGAATGTGTAGCCGGAGAATTCTCCCTTCAGCGGACGATGTGATGAGGTAGGGGAGGGGGGAGGGCTAAAGAGGGGGTGGGGTGGGGTAGGGTGGGGTGGAGGGGCCAGAGCGAGACAAGCTGCAGAAATAATATTAGGACTGTAATTAAGTGAACACAAAGCGGGTCCTCTTTTCCCATCTCTCTCTCTCTCTCTCTCTCTCTCTCTCTCTGTCTCCGAGGCCTGACGGAGAGATTGAAATGTCAAGCAGAAGGAGAGAGGTCTTCATGAAGAGATCTGTCTTGAGAGATTAAAAAGAGGCCAGCCCTGGAGAGGGCGCTGGGCGAGAGGGGCTCTAGGAGAGGCTCCAACTCCTTTCCACCGCTGCATTAAAGACTGCACCCATTCCTTGCTTTGTGTTGCCACCTGGAGGTCACAACCCAGCACTGCGTTTACACTTTTTATAGGTGCAGTCAGTCATTTTCCTAAACTTAGTACACTTGTAGTTATAGCGACACCTAGTGTCCTGGGGTTTATCCGAGATAAACAACAACCCCGAGAGGACTGTGTCATGAGGAGGTTCATCAGGCGGCGAGTGAACGATCAGTTCTTGAAGTTGATGTCGAAAGCAGGAGACATTGTCAGTGTCTTAATGTTTTGGTCAATGTTTTGGTCTTTTGGGGTGTTCCCAACGTGCAGTGGTCAGTACCGACTCAAAGTATACTTAGGAAAGACTAGTGGAAGTCTCACTGCTGCTAATGAGTATTGCTCTGCTTCTGACATCATCTCACTGCTGTGCGCTCGGGGTCGGGGTGAACAGCGAGCGGCTCATTATCATTTAAATGAACAGGTGCTGAAAGCGGGCGTTCTGAACAGGGCTGTTTACACAGGGGGAGAACACTGCTGTGGGGCTCGTGGGGTTTGGACCAAAGCAGGTCACAGACGTTTCATTAAGAAACAGAACTATGTTCCACTGTGGAGACGAGGGATTTATGTCGTCATTTATGATGTCAGAGAAATCAGCACATTATATAAAACACTAGGTAAGGTCTGGTATTTTTGCTCAGGGGCTCCTTCTGCAGTCGCAGAGTGTAATTCACATTTACAGCACTGTCCTGAACTCAAGAGGAAGATTGTGGTTTTTCTACTCTCCTCCAAAAGTTACATAGTGCAGTTTCTGCTGTGCTGGGCCTGGAGTAGCAGTGAGAGAGGCTCTGTTCTCCCTGTTACAGCTCAGTGGAGCATCACAATGATTTTGAGTCTGTAATTTTAAGCTGCACATGTCCTGTCTGCAGCAGTTTAGTGACGGACACTTTATGAAGCTCTAAGATATGTTTCCACTCTGAACAAGGCACAACAGCTGCAGATTTGCGATGATTTTTTTTAAAAGTCTGTTTAATTCTAAGGCATAAAGAAACATGTTTTTGTCTGTATCCAAACAGAAACCAGAAAATGATAACTTTACAAGAAAAATATAACAAATCTGAACAGTATCTGAACAAAACGACGGGGGTCAGTCAGCGTTGAGGTACAGACACACTCCCTGCAGGACCCAGTGTGAGGTGTGTTTGGTGGTGAAAAGATCAGCCTCGAACACTAGCCCCACGCTCATGGCGTTCCGCCTCATGGACGTGGTGTAGACGGGCGTCCTCAGGGTGTTCTGGGGGAACAGCAAAATGTGGGATTACATTAAACATAACACACTTTGATGCCAAAGTACATAGTGGAGACACCTGTTGGAACTGGCTTGTAACTCACTGTCACATGAAATTAAATGTGCAATTATTCGTACAACGAAAATTAACCCATCTGTGGCAGTGAACACACACTAGGGCACTAGGGGCTGTGAACACACACCTACACACACACACACACACACACACTAGTGCACTACAGGCTGTAAACACACACACACACACACACTAGTGCACTAGGGGCAGTGAACACACACACACACACACACACACACTAGTGCACCAGGGGCTGTAAACACACACACACTAGTGAACTATGAACACACACACTAGTGAACTATGAACACACACACTGTGAACACACACACACACACTAGTGCACTAGGGGCTGTGAACACACACACACACACACACACTAGTGCACTAGGGTTTGTCAACACACACCCAAAGGGGAGGGGGTTGTGGGTTCGGTGCCTTGCTCTAGGGCCCCTCAGCTGTGGATGGAGGAGGAGGACAGTGCTGTTCCTTCACTCCCACTGCCCCCAGTTTTCCTGCTGCTCGTGGAATCAAACCAACAACATTTCGGTCCTCAGCCCTCTGCTCTAACCATTTGGCCACAGCTGTCCAGGGTTAGAATACAATTCTGCACAAGTTGGTACCATCCACTTGTGTTTAGGAACCAATATCAGTGAGAGACAACACTATTCTTTCTGCCCTCAGCCTTTTTAAAAGTTTTCTTTCATTTCTTGTTTTTCACAACCCCCCGCCATCACACGATGCCCCCAACACTGAGGGGGTGAGGATGAGCCTGTGCTTCTGAGTTTTGTATAAATGCGATAATCATTTTAATGATACTGTCTATATTCATTACATTTATGCAACTATTATGATATTTATTCATCATCACAACTGCTGTTTTAGAGTGTTTTTGTGTCACACATTTTTAATAAAATATTAAAATATTCTCCCAGACTCTGTCCGATCCGGACCTGGACCTGTAGCTGATAAACCACTAAGAGCTGTTTAGTTGTGAACAGAGTGTGTGTCTGAAGTGGTGTGACTCTTCTAGTCGTTACGGTGCAGGTTCAGCGCTCCAGGAAACTCACCGACCAATCACATGTGTTTCTGCATATCACATGTGAGGCTCCTCAGCCAATCAGATCTGTGCATTATGATGAGCACTGTTACTCCACTGAGTGACACACACAGGGCGGGGTCCAGACGCCGCTGTCCTGGGGCCAGTAAAAACAGCCCGAGGGACGAGATCAAAGCTCTTTAGGACACTTTCGGGACGACGGTGCGGTGCGAGTTAAAACCAGAGACTTTAATAATAAAGGAACGATTACGGGCTGAAATTCTCATAACTCTGAACATGGATTCTGTTTACGGATAAAGTCCCGCCCTCCAGCAGTAAGA
The DNA here is from genome assembly GCF_029633855.1 of Hoplias malabaricus. NCBI lineage: Eukaryota > Metazoa > Chordata > Actinopteri > Characiformes > Erythrinidae > Hoplias > Hoplias malabaricus. The sequence goes on from NC_089820.1 coordinate 27,715,756, forward strand.
GCCAATCAGATCGCTGCTAATGGAAACGCAGTAAAGTCAACTGCAACTACAAAAGTCATTAGGGACTTTATTTAAAACATGCGTTTTTAACCAAATCATTCTTTTATTTGTACATTTTACTTAAAATGAGAAAGGAACATTTAATTTTATTTATAATTATTAATAAATCTTGTTTGATGTTCAGTTGTTAACGATGTAAAATGATGCTATAACTTTAGGGCTTTTTTATTTGAAGGATAAGGCACTGATCATATGCAGGTTACACACTGTGTTCCGGACTGTGGCTTGAGAAAATAGTTCTCTAACTGGACCTTAATGAATATTAAAATTACCCCTGGTTTAGACGATTTAAAGATGGAGTATTTGATGTTAGCGATCATAAACGTAGTGTATTAATATTACATTTTTAGGTTATTTTTGTTGAATACAATAACGATGGTCATATTTAATAAGACACAAAGTTACCGTACGATGACAAAAGAACGGAGAATGTTTGAATTTTGAATAACAATTATACGTCACACAAAACCACTTCAGCACTTCTTTGTCTTCCCGATAGTGTAATTATTATTTCTATTTGAAGTGTCAATGACGCTGTGTTACCTGCAGTTTGAGTCGATGGGCCTCGATGGGGATCACCTTGAGGATGGGCAGCTGTACGACCAGCACTTTGGGTTTACTGCGCACCAGGCAGCCCTGCTCCACGTCCCAGTCTGCGCCCTCCAGATACAGACCTGATACAAAACACCCTGCAACACACACACACCAGCAGCAGCTGATTACAGCAGTAACACACACCAACACACACAGCTTCTATCCAGCTGAGGAAGGTATGCGCTATGGAGATGCCAGGGTTCGAGCTGGTCGTCATCTTAGGAAAGAGCTGCCATTACATGTCAATGAAAATATGAACAGGAGAAGGAGCTCAGTTCCTTGTTCCTCAGGCAGAGAGTAGTGAGGGTCTCTGGACACAGACCACACACCCGCACCGGACGGGTCAGAATCTTACTGTAAACTGTCCATAAAACTCTGTTCATAATCTCGAGATCAACTTCACATCCTGACACTGCCACAGCCCTCTGCACCTGAGAGTCCTGCTGTGTGTGTGTGTGTTTAGTGTGTGTGTGTGTGTTCTGACCCTGTCCTGGTCTCTCGTTGATCTCATCCTCTCTCGTGTACTGAGAGACGTGTGTGTGTGTGTGTTTAGTGTGTGTGTTCTGACCCTGTCCTGGTCTCTCGTTGATCTCATCCTCTCTCGTGTACTGAGAGACGTGTGTGTGTGTGTGTGTTTAGTGTGTGTGTTCTGACCCTGTCCTGGTCTCTCGTTGATCTCGTCTTCTCTCGTGTACTGAGAGACGTGTGTGTAGAGTGTGGAGCGGTCCAGTGGCCAGCCGTTTTTTCTGCATGTGGCCTGCACTAGTGCAGTCAGATAGGATTCTGGGATGTGTAACCCTGACAACCACATCACCACGGGCTCTCCACTGTCCACCTGCAGACACACACACACACACACACACACACAGATGCATCTTAACTCTTACTTTGAAGTCTTATCTGGATCTCTTAAGGCTCTGCGTGTGTTAACCCCGCGTGTGCCGAGCCCTTACCCAGGAGCTGTACTGCTCATAGCGTCTCTTGAGGTGGATCATCCAGTTGCCCAGAGATTTCAGAGTGTCTGGGGCCAGCTTTCTCCATATCGCAGGAATCTGACCGTTAAACAGGGCTCGGGCCACTTCATCCAGCTCGCTGCTCATCCCCACCTCTCCTGCCAAGGCCTGAAACATCACAGACATACATCGATCAACACTATCATTATGACCAGCTGCTCGTTTTTACACTCAGTTTTATAATCAGTGACTATAGTCGATTTCATGCTCTGTATACTTTCCCCCTTCCCCCTGTTCCTCAGCGCTCAGGACCCCCACAGAGCAGGTGTGATGTGGTGGTGGATCATTCTCAGCGCTGCAGTGACACTGACGTGGTGGTGGTGTGTTAGTGTGTGTTGTGCGGATCAGACACAGCAGTGCTGCTGGAGTTTAAACCCTGTGTCCACTCTCTGTCCACTCTGTGAGCTCCAGCAGCACTGCTGTGTCTGATCCACTCACACCAGAACGATAAAGTACTGTGGCAATAAAGGCACCTTACGTGCTGTTACTAAACACTCTGCTCTTCTGGGTTTTCTGACAGATGTGGCTTAAAGGTTTGAGGGGAGTGGGGGGGAGTGAAGAAATATTTTTCTCCTCCCTCAACATTCACAGGTAAAGGGCACCTAACCACCACCCTGAATGCTCTCTGGGGTTTATAACTGGCCGCCCACTGCTCTCTGTGTGTGTGTCTGCCACGGATGGGTTAAATGTAGACTCCAGGTGTATTGTGCTGCTGTGGAATGATGGTTAATGCATGTTTTTTCCAATGAATTTCCATGTTCATGCTTTTGTTTGGATGTGTTGGCGCTTTTGCTTATTTCCTTTAATGTCCTTTAAAAGGCCGTCCAGCTCCCAGTTCCAACAAAAACCTGAAACCCTTCATCTTAGCTAAGATGAAAACCTGCAGCCAGACCACTGTCCTTCTGTAGCAATCTTCAAATCAAGCCTAAAAACTCATTAGTTTAGTTTATCTTTGGTAGCTAATGCTCCCCCATAGATAAAGGCGGTAGATCCGGGGGGTCCATGGACACAGGGAATTACAGTAAACTGAGACGCTGGTGTCGATCACTCAGGTTTGTTGACGGTGGAGCGGAGGGATGCCAGTGTTTCAGGAAGCTCCCGTGTCTGTGTGTCCTTCTGGTTCCTCTCCTTTTAGTTAAAGCTGTCATAGTCAGATCTGCCGGAGTCATTAGCCACACTCTGCTCTACATTCAGCCAAACAGATCACAACTAACTCCACCCCTCTACCTTTTTCTGAGTAAACGACCCCCACCTGTCACTGGACACTGATGGATGACTGTCGAGCTCCTCCTCCACTCTTCAGATCAGCTGCCCACGCTCCAGCCACCACCACTGGCCTCAGAGCTGCCACTACACTGAAGTTCTCACGGACTCCTAACTGTTACCAGTAGATTGACCAGAGGAGGATAGGTCCCCTGTGTGAGCCCTGGTCCCTCCCAAGGGTTCTTCCTCTGCTCTGAGGGAGTCTCTCTGTGTCGCTGTCGCCCCTGGCCTCACTCTCCTGGGGGTTTTTACATTCTTTACATTTTTACGTTTCAAAACTCTGTCTTTACTGGAAATCTGTGAAGCTGCTTCGTGACATCATCAGTTGTAAAAAGCGCAATCCAAATACATTTGATTTGATTTACAATGACATATTCATAACTAATACTCTCTCTCTCTCTCTCACCCTCTGGAGTTCGGCGATGGAGCGGCTCATTCTGTGGATGAGTTTGTTGAAGCGCTCGAGCTCCTGCAGCAGAACCACAGAAGTGGGCGAGATTTCCAGACCGAGCTTCTTTCGGATCACGTCCAGGTCGAATACGCTAGGCAGCTTGTTCTGGATATCTCTCGCCACCTGAGAGATGTACTCATCTCTACTGATCCCTCCACCTGTGTCACCTGCACCACACACACACACACACACACACACTTATACACCTGTACATTTCTCACCACTGGTATCTGTAATGCATCCTATAATATATTAACGCTATGGAATTACACTGTGGACCAACGTTTGGAAGCAATTAAACATCCAGCATCAGCACCTGACCTTACTAGAGGCTAAATACCATCAAATTCTCACAGCAACATTCAAGACTCTACAGTAAAGCCTTCATTAGTAGAGATTGTTACAGCAGAAGGTGGGATGAGCATGTGTCCACAAACTTCAGGCAATGCAGTGTAGATATGGCTGAGTAGTGAGGATTTGGAGTAATGGGGATCTGGAGTAGTTCAGAAATAGAGTAGTGGGGATTTGGAGTAGTGGGGATCTGGAGCAGTGGGGAAATAGAGTAGTGGTGATCTGGAGTAGTGGGGAAATAGAGTAGTGGTGATCTGGAGTAGTGGGGATCTGGAGCAGTAGGGATCTGGAGCAGTGGGGAAATAGAGTAGTGGTGATCTGGAGCAGTGGGGATCTGGAGTAGTGGGGAAATAGAATAGAGTAGTGGTGATCTGGAGCAGTGGGGAAATAGAGTAGTGGTGATCTGGAGCAGTGGGGATCTGGAGCAGTGGGGAAATAGAGTAGTGGTGATCTGGAGCAGTGGGGATCTGGAGTAGTGGGGAAATAGAGTAGTGTAGAAATAGAGTAGTGGTGATCTGGAGCAGTGGGGAAATGGAGTAGTGGGGAAATAGAGTAGTGTAGAAATAGAGTAGTGGTGATCTGGAGCAGTGGGGAAATAGAGTAGTGGTAATCTGGAGCAGTGGGGATCTGGAGCAGTGGGGAAATAGAGTAGTGGTGATCTGGAGCAGTGGGGATCTGGAGTAGTGGGGAAATAGAGTAGTGTAGAAATAGAGTAGTGGTGATCTGGAGCAGTGGGGAAATGGAGTAGTGGGGATCTGGAGTAGTGGGGAAATGGAGTAGTGGGGATCTGGAGTAGTGGGGAAATAGAGTAGTGGTGATCTGGAGTAGTGGGGATCTGGAGCAGTGGGGATCTGGAGCAGTGTGGAAATAGAGTAGTGGGGATCTGGAGCAGTGGGGATCTGGAGCAGTGGGGAAATAGAGTAGTGTAGAAATAGAGTAGTGGTGATCTGGAGCAGTGGGGAAATGGAGTAGTGGGGAAATAGAGTAGTGTAGAAATAGAGTAGTGGTGATCTGGAGCAGTGGGGAAATGGAGTAGTGGGGAAATAGAGTAGTGTAGAAATAGAGTAGTGGTGATCTGGAGCAGTGGGGATCTGAAGCAGTGGGGATCTGGAGTAGTGGGGAAATAGAGTAGTGGTGATCTGGAGTAGTGGGGATCTGGAGCAGTGGGGATCTGGAGCAGTGGGGATCTGGACTAGTGGGGATCTGGAGTAGTGGGGAAATAGAGTAGTGGGGAAATAGGGTAGTGGGGATCTGGAGGAGTAGGGAAATAGAGTAAGGGGGATCTGAAGTAGTGGGGATCTGGAGTAGTGGGGAAATAGAGTAGTGGTGATCTGGAGTAGTGGGGATCTGGAGCAGTGGGGATCTGGAGCAGTGGGGATCTGGACTAGTGGGGATCTGGAGTAGTGGGGAAATAGAGTAGTGGGGAAATAGAGTAGTGGGGATCTGGAGGAGTAGGGAAATAGAGTAAGGGGGATCTGAAGTAGTGGGGATCTGGAGTAGTGGGGAAATAGAGTAGTGGTGATCTGGAGTAGTGGGGATCTGGAGCAGTGGGGATCTTGAGCAGTGAGGATCTGGAGCAGTGGGGAAATAGAGTAGTGGGGAAATAGGGTAGTGGGGATCTGGAGGAGTAGGGAAATAGAGTAAGGGGGATCTGAAGTAGTGGGGATCTGGAGTAGTGGGGAAATAGAGTAGTGGTGATCTGGAGTAGTGGGGATCTGGAGCAGTGGGGATCTTGAGCAGTGAGGATCTTGAGCAGTGAGGATCTGGAGCAGTGGGGATCTGGAACAGTGGGGAAATAGAGTAGTGGGGATCTGGAGTAGTGGGGAAATAGAGTAGGGGGGATCTGAAGCAGTGGGGATCTGGAGTAGTGGGGAAACAGAGTAGTGGTGATCTGGAGCAGTGGGGATATAGAGTAGTGGTGATCTGGAGTAGTGGTGATCTGGAGCAGTGGGGAAATAGAGTAGTGGGGAAATAGAGCAGTGGGGATCTGGAGTAGTGGGGAAATAGAGTAGTGGGGAAATAGAGTAGGGGGGATCTGGAGTAGTGGGGAAATAGAGTAGTGGGGAAATAGAGTAGTGGGGATCTGGAGTAGTGGGGATATGGATTAGTGAATATTTATATTAGTGGGAACCTGGAATCGTGAGGATCTGGAACGTGTTTGGGACTCTGTGAAGCTCCAGGTGAGTGTGGCAGTGTGAGGTGTTACCTGTCTGGGGCTGCAGCTCTATGAGGTGAGTCCACATGTCCCGAGCTGCCTGAGTGTAGTATCCGATCTCAGCGTTGGGGTGCAGTCCAAGCACTTCCGGGGTGTTAGCCAGAGGGAGGGACTCGATCTCAGCTGGAGAACACACCGTTTAGATCAGACTTAGCTCAGAGGTTTTTAACCGCGGGGCAGTGGACCTGTACTCGGTTGCTCGGTACCGGGCCGCAACAACTGTCAACTACCATACGGGGCAGTAGTAGTAGAAAAACACTAAATTATGCTTTTAGAAACATTACCGTTATTATTTTTATTAGTGTATTATTAATAGGAGTATGTCATATTGTATCATCTGATATAGTATCAGCATAATTTTTAAAACGATAAACAGATGCGGTGGAGGAGACTTCAATCGTGTGGAGATGGTTCTCTTACACAATGTCAGATGTACGACAAACCACAGAAGCCACTAACAACAAAACGGAAAACACAACAGATCTCTTTCACCACCTCAAGCAGAAGCACCCAATTTAACTTGAGAAAAGTAAAAAAATGCGAGGAGCTCAACAGCCAATGATCTCTAACCTGAGCACAGACCACACCCACTCAACACAGCCTCTATTCTGGATTTGATTTGTTATTAACTGTGAAGCTTTGTGAATTTTTGTATAATTGTTTATGTTTGTTGTTTATATGCGTGCACTCGTTTTTCTGAACTTTAGTTTTGTGGTAGATTTATTTTATACAAAATCAGAATCTTTCACAAAATAAATAATAATAAATAATAATAATAATAACAAATATATATTTTTTTTTTCTGTATGTTTTAAACTGCTACATTTGTTATAAAATAAAATTCTTTAATTAACGCACATTTATATTGTTGCACTAGTGTTGTGTCATATCACCAGGAATATTGTTACTGCAGAAATACCCTGATATTCGTTAGTTGAGTTATTATCGTCCACCTCTAATTATTAGTACATCAGTATATGAGTATACCATGATGAACGTGCAGGTGTGATTTTTAAAAGGGAAAGTTAAATCGGACTCATCTGCTCAGACTGCGGACGTATTTTAATGACGAGTGCAAACAGAATCTGGTCAAAGTATTTCCATACACAATCCGGATCCAAAACGGATGTTAATGCCAGGTGTAAACAGGCTGTACGTTTCATATTTGAGTTCCCCTGACTTCCCGTACTGTGTTACTAAATATATACATAAATATATACTACTGCACTCTTATTGCGTGAAGGACTGAATTCTGCTACACACCGACGTAGACGTCTTTGGGGCCGTCCAGGGGGATCTTGTAGTCCACGTCCTTGTTGTGGAAAAAGTGGAAAGGCTGAAACGTGTCGAAGATGAAATCTCCCAGGTATTCGTCCATGTAGACGGTGAGGATTCTGCGGTCGAAGCTGTCGATCGCCCGGCCCCCGTACATCACCTGGTTTAACACCGACAAACACACTGTTCATCTACGCAGTGCTTTATGTATTTTATTCTTGTAATTTGGCATAAAGCATCACACACTGAACTACCACGTCCATGTAAGATACTGAATGTTTTAAGACTTACTGAAAGCAGAGGTCACACTAAACAAGTGAAGTTTACAATACTTTGTGAAATAGAGGGGGATAAGGTGCGGCTGAAAGGTTAGCAGTGAAATACGCTTTCTATTAATTCACTGACCACAAACAGTACAAAAAAACCCCACTAAAGTTATATCCCCTCTGTTCTAGCCTCCAGATGGACCATGCTCCATTTCACATTTATGCACCATTTACTAATGGGCTCTGACTGTGTTGTATAGGGAGATCACACCTCCTCTTTTTCCCCAGATGTCCTTACTTTGGGGAGTGGAAAAAGCCTTCAGTCACAATTTCTAAATTTTCTAAAAATGTCTGGGATTTTGCACTGAATTCATATCAGGGTTTGATTCTGAAATCTGGATTTTTACAGCTTTAAACACATCTGTTAAGCTCCTTTTATTTATGGTTATGACACAGCTGTGGCATCATCACACGTTAATTTAAATTGGGAAACACATTTTTATTTAAATCAAGATACTCAAAGCATTCAATGTATCATCAGACGTCTGTATTTTCATTTCATATTTCATGACCATGCAGTGACTGCACTACCTCTCCAATCAGGTATTTGAGGCTCCCCCACGGGATCTTGGCGTCTCCTTGACTGTGAGCTTCGGTCAGGTACGTGTCCAGGATCTCCATACACACCTGAGACAGAGGCAATCAACCTGCAGCGTTAACAAACTGCTGAACGTCAGGAAGAGCATGTGCAGACTTCAACTAAAAACTATTCAGTCCTAAAGAACATGAAACAAAACAGGACGGTCCACAGCAGCTATGGGCTCCGTGATCAAGTGTCAGCAAAACGATACAGAGGCCCCCAGGAGCAGGGGAACCTTGGCAAGGCAAATGTATTTATATAGCACCTTTCATACACTGTGGTCATTCAAAGTGCTTTACACTTGTGAAAATACAGATGTGAGAGCACGGACACTACTGAACAAAAATATAAAAAGCACTGGAACGTTCCTTAGATCCAGAACCTTAGAAAGGCATTTGAAAGGATTAATTTAACTTTATAAAAATCAAACATTCAAATTAAATTAAAAACTGAAGACTGAACTAAGACTAAGACTTAAAAACGAGAAAGACCTAGGAGTAAATTGCTGTAAAATAAAATAAAGGGGTATTAAAATAAAGACAAAAGCGCAGTGAGAGTAGAGCACAAGTTGTGGGCTCAATAACAGACTCAGTCACAGACTCAGTCAAAGACGAGAATAGATCCGTGTTTAACCTGGATTTAAAAGTTACGTTTTGGCAAATCTACTGCCTTCTGGCCTTGGAACTGGTTTGAGACTCTTTGATACAACAGAGGGAAAATGGAGTGGTGTGAGTTATCAGTGGTAGTTTACCATCAAATCCTCCCAGAAATGAGCCGTGTACTTACCAGGAAGTCAGATTCGTTGAAGTCGTAGGGCACGTTCCAGCCGATTTTGCCGTATTTGCGTCTCTCCTGCACCACGGCGTGGAAGAAGGCCAGAACATACACCAGGCTGCGGAAGGCCCAGTGAGGGCACCTCGTCAGTGTCTCCAGCGGGATCTTAAAGTACGTGGCTCTCATGTTCAGCTTCAGTCCATTAGGGGGCTCTGTCACCACCTGGACACAAGTGAGACGGGAGAACTACTGTATTCCGTTGCTTCCACAACAAAACAACAACATGTGTCTTTACGTTTTTACAGGATTTAAAAAGCTGCCTGTCACACAGCAAGAACTGTGCTTGATGAACCCTCTAGGGTCTGAGGGATGTTCTGGTCGCTGCAGATCTTCGTAAATTCATTTGTAACTGCACCTGATCTCCATCTGTTTCCTTTCCTAAGTTCAGAACCGTCTCAGCTCTCTCTGGACCGAGCCCCGTTTGACTCAGAGTTGTGAAAAGCGAAGGTCATGCTTTTACAAACTCCTCATCTCATGGATGACCATCACTTAGCCTCACATAAAAACGGAAGGCAAGGCAAGGCAAGGCAAGGCACAATTCTCAGCCTCTTAACTCTGGATGTAAGGGGCACAGGGCCTGGTGATGAGAAGTGGACAAGGCAGACTCTACAGATTCGGGGAGTGGGATCTTATTTTAATAATCATACACAATATAAGTTGTAAAATATCCTATAGAGCTTCACATAGGGCCCACCCCACCCTCTTCCTACCAGTAGCCACACAATTTCTATTGTTCCAATCCTACAGCTGCACCCTAAATTTTCTGTGGCCGTTTATGATCCAATCAGCAACACGCTACCCTTAATACCTACAGTTACTCACTGAATTCAGCCCATGAACCCACACCACACACTGTATCACTAGCTCTTCACAAGGGTCATCAGGTAGGCACCTCCCTATGACTCCTCCAGAAGCTCAACAGTGAAATCTGGTGTCCCAGACCCACCCTTCTCCAAGCCTTTACCATCAACAACCATAAATCCACACTGGCTTCCCTGGTGACTAAAGCTGTACCTAGCCCCACTGGCACCGTTAATGCATGCTCAGTGCCACCAGTTCCACGTGATCTTTACGTGCTACATCACAAACCACCACAACAGCACCTCAACAGTGCATTTCCCCAAGTAACCTGTGCTCTCCTTATCCACAACCACCGACTAGGTCTTTCAGCTGTTTCTGATAACTCCCTCACAGCTGCCCTTAGTTTCCGGCCCCTGATCCCGAACTGCACAAGCAGGGCTGTGACAGACCTGGCTACAAATCCCCTAACACCATCGACCTTACATGTGCCTGTCACCCACATTCCCTCACCTCAGCCGCCAAGTCCGTGTACTTCAGATTCTTCCTTTCGAATGCTTCGTCTACTGCATCCTCAAATGGAAACGTAAACTCTCTGAAATAAACTATCCGTTTACTTTCAGAGTACAGCACCATGTCTGGCCTCGATCCACGCTCGCTGTTCATTACTCAGAAGCCTGATTGATAATACACACAGTAAACTGAAACAAATGAAAAAGGTAACACATTCCAAACTCGTAAAATTTAGCCACTTGGGTAATAGCCAACTCTATCAGAAAATACGAGCACTGTACACTGTACTCCTACTGTTAACACAAGGGGCACAGAACGCTACATGCACATTAGATCATGCCTCATTTCAATAATGTGAATTAGCATATTCATTCATTCATTCATTGTCTGTAACCCTTATCCAGTTCAGGGCAGCGGTGGGTCCAGACCCTACATGGAATCACTGGGCACAATGCAGGAACACACCCTGGAGGGGGCGCCAGTCCTTCACAGGGTGACACACATTCACACATTGACTCACACACTCACACCTACGGACACTTTTGAGTCTTGACACTTTTTGAGCATGGGAGGAAACCGGAGCACCCAGAGAAAACCCACGCAGACAGAGAGAACACACCACACTCCTCACAGACAGTCACCCGGAGGAAACCCACGCAGACCCAGGGAGAACACACCACACTCCTCACAGACAATCACCCGGAGGAAACCCACACAGACACAGGGAGAACACACCACACTCCTCACAGACAATCACCCGGAGGAAACCCACGCAGACACAGAGAGAACACACCAGACTCCTCACAGACAGTCACCCGGAGGAAACCCACGCAGACACAGAGAGAACACACCACACTCCTCACAGACAGTCACCCGGAGGAAACCCACGCAGACACAGGGAGAACACACCACACTCCTCACAGACAGTCACCCGGAGGAAACCCACGCAGACACAGGGAGAAGACACCACACTCCTCACAGACAATCACCCGGAGGAAACCCACGCAGACACAGGGAGAACACACCACACTCCTCACAGACAGTCACCCGGAGGAAACCCACGCAGACACAGAGAGAACACACCACACTCCTCACAGACAGTCACCCGGAGGAAACCCACGCAGACACAGGGAGAACACACCACACTCCTCACAGACAGTCACTCGGAGGAAACCCATGCAGACACAGAGAGAACACACCACATTCCTCACAGACAGTCACCCGGAGGAAACCCACGCAGACACAGGGAGAACACACCACACTCCTCACAGACAGTCACCCGGAGGAAACCCACACAGACATAGAGAGAACACACCACACTCCTCACAGACAGTCACCCTGAGCGGGACTCGAACTCACAGCCCCAGAGACACTACCTGCTGCACCACTGTGCCACCGAAATTAGGATTTTCCCCAATGAAAATAATTAAGTCCAAATATCAGTCCACACTCACTGATGATACTGAAACTTTCCTCACCCCAAACACACACGCACACACACACACTCCTGGTCCACTCTGAGGTCACCGTTCCTCAGCCCTCGCTCTTTAATTGTGCCCTGGAAAAGGTAGATCTCAGGTTGTGTGCAGCTCTCTGTCCACACACCATCGTCTTCACAGTTAATGAAGTAAGCATAGAAACACCAGCACCTTGAGGGACTTCTGCAGGATGCCGATGGGGAAGTCTCGGATGGGGTCTGTGGTGAGCCACAGACGGAAATCTGGGTGAGGTTTGGTGATCCTCTCCAGAGATTTCTCCAGATCTTTCAGCCACTTCACCAGCAGATGACAGTTCTGCAGCATCAGCCACTGGCCTCGGGACACTGCCGTCTCCAGCAGCTGCAGTGCAACCTGGGAAATAGAATACAAAGGAAAGTAAGGCAGGGTTCACATGGTACAACGTGGTCAAATTATACACAACTTTACTTTAAATGTACACAAAAACAATCAAAATGCAGATAATCCCCTAGTTTCAACAAGCATGTTTCTCACGTTATGAGACAGTTTTACTGACACCTAGTGGCCTTTAGGGGCGGCACGGTGGCGCAGCAGGTAGTGTCGCAGTCACACAGCTCCAGGGGCCTGGAGGTTGTGGGTTCGATTCCCGCTCCGGGTGACTGTCTGTGAGGAGTTGATGTGTTCTCCCTGTGTCCGCGTGGGTTTCCTCCGGGTACTCCGGTTTCCTCCCACAGTCCAAAAACACACATTGCAGGTGGATTGGTGACTCGAAAGTGTCCGTAGGTGTGAGTGAATGTGTGTGTGTCTGTGTTGCTCTGTGAAGGACTGGCGTCCCCTCCAGGGTGTATTCTCGCCTTGCGCCCAATGATTCCAGGTAGGCTCTGGACCCCCCGCGACCCTAAATTGGATAAGCGGTTACAGATGATGGATGGATGGATATAATGGATAGTGGCTTTTATGTATCATTCATTCATTCATTCATTTTCTGTAAGTGCTTCATTATGTTCAGTTTCAGTCTCCCCAGAATCACACTCACCTCGTCACTCACACCCAGTTATTCACACTCATGCAGTCACTCACACTCTCACCCAGTCACTCACTCACACACTCGTAGACCGTTTCACATAGCGACTCCACCTCCTAACGTGTGTGTGGACTGTGGGAGGTAAGTGGAGCACCTGGAGGAAACCCACACAGACACAGGGAGAACACACCACACTCCTCACAGACAGTCACCCGGAGGAAACCCACGCAGACACAGAGAGAACACACCACACTCCTCACAGACAGTCACCCGGAGGAAACCCACGCAGACACAGGGAGAACACACCACACTCCTCACAGACAGTCACCCGGAGGAAACCCACGCAGACACAGAGAGAACACACCACACTCCTCACAGACAGTCACCCGGAGGAAACCCACGCAGACACAGAGAGAACACACCACACTCCTCACAGACAGTCACCCGGAGGAAACCCACGCAGACACAGAGAGAACACACCACACTCCTCACAGACAGTCACCCGGAGGAAACCCACGCAGACACAGAGAGAACACACCACACTCCTCACAGACAGTCACCCGGAGGAAACCCACACAGACACAGGGAGAACACACCACACTCCTCACAGACAGTCACCCGGAGGAAACCCACGCAGACACAGAGAGAACACACCACACTCCTCACAGACAGTCACCCGGAGGAAACCCACACAGACACAGAGAGAACACACCACACTCCTCACAGACAGTCACCCGGAGGAAACCCACACAGACACAGGGAGAACACACCACACTCCTCACAGACAGTCACCCGGAGGAAACCCACACAGACACAGAGAGAACACACCACACTCCTCACAGACAGTCACCTGGAGGAAACCCACGCAGACACAGAGAGAACACACCACACTCCTCACAGACAGTCACCCGGAGGAAACCCACGCAGACACAGAGAGAACACACCACACTCCTCACAGACAGTCACCCGGAGGAAACCCACGCAGACACAGAGAGAACACACCACACTCCTCACAGACAGTCACCCGGAGGAAACCCACGCAGACACAGAGAGAACACACCACACTCCTCACAGACAGTCACCCGGAGGAAACCCACACAGACACAGGGAGAACACACCACACTCCTCACAGACAGTCACCCGGAGGAAACCCACGCAGACACAGAGAGAACACACCACACTCCTCACAGACAGTCACCCGGAGGAAACCCACACAGACACAGAGAGAACACACCACACTCCTCACAGACAGTCACCCGGAGGAAACCCACACAGACACAGGGAGAACACACCACACTCCTCACAGACAGTCACCCGGAGGAAACCCACACAGACACAGAGAGAACACACCACACTCCTCACAGACAGTCACCCGGAGGAAACCCACGCAGACACAGAGAGAACACACCACACTCCTCACAGACAGTCACCCGGAGGAAACTCACACAGGCACAGAGAGAACACGCCACACTCCTCACAGACAGTCACCCGGAGGAAACCCACGCAGACACAGGGAGAACACACCACACTCCTCACAGACAGTCACCCGGAGGCAGGGTTTGAACCCTGGGGAAAGACACCTCACCGTGCCGCCCCTGAACGCATCAGAGACAATTTCACAAATGGCCACCAGCATAAGGGTAACCCGTTCTATGGAGCATAAACTGGGATAGCAAGAGTGTCAGCTAGAGGATATAAAGGCCCCAGGAACAGTAGAACTCCAATATTAATCCAGAACTAATCACCAACATCAGGACTTGCCTTCACTGACACTCTGGTGTAGCGCTGGGTGATATCAGCACAAATCAATGTCACCATTAACATTTAACCTCGATTACAATCATTTAGTTGTAGTTTGTTTGTGTCTCAGTTCCCTGTCGAGGCTCGTGCTGTAAACACACTCCAGTGTTAAAGGTGGGGTGTGTGTCTCTGACGCGGCTGGGAGCTCCGTCTCTGTGTCTGAGCCGTGCTCTGTTCGTATTCGGTGTGTGATTGTGTTCAGTGTGAAACAGACCGGGGGATTCACTTTGGTCTGAAACTGGTTTTTCTCAGTGTTTACATTTGTCTTCTTTATGTTCGGTGTCTTTACTAAAGTCAGAACATGTCCAAACCACAGACGCAGCGCTTCTCTTTGGTTCGAGCTCCAGTCGCTCGGTCCGCCTCTGTGTTTAGGTTCTCCTCCCTGTGGCTGATTGGACGGGGCAGAGTCACGTGACTACAGCACGGTAGTGTAGTTTTAAAGGGACAGTACGTGAAAGGGACATATTAAAAGAATGAAAAAAAAAAAAACAGGTGAACCGAACTTAAAGAAAACATTTAAAAAATCGATATAAACAAGATTACGTTGATCAGAATTTCTGAATTTTTTTTTCAATTTTAATCAATTACCCAGCCCTAGCTTCACACATTTAATTCCTCACTGTCATGTGGCAGTTTCTATGCACCGTTTTCCTCAGGAACGGCAAAGCAACTTGTTTCTTCGTCTCACGTGAGCTGTACTCTGCGTGTACCTTCTCTTGGCCCTGACCCATGGCCAGGAACTTGAGTCTGCTGCTCCCGAAGCCGGAGCGCTCGGCGAGCTTCATCAGGTCACTGGCCGGCTCGCAGCCTGGACTCAGGATAAACACGATGGGCGAGTTCGGACTGCTCTGCTCGAATATAGCCTCAAAACTGATCACTGGGGGCTGCACGTACCTGAGAGAGAGAGAGAGAGAGAGAGAGAGAGACAGAAGGGAAGGTGTGAGAGACGGAGACTGACTCCCTTACACTGAAAACACACACTGAGGCTGCAGCAGAGCTGGCCCTGAGCAAAGCGGTGCCACAGGCAAGACTTTAACAGGCATTATCCACTCATCAATCATTGTGTTTAGACTCTCACACGGACTCTACACCACTTCATCTCTGAGGTACGTCATCTCCTAGGCACCAGAGGGCTTTTAATACACTCTCTCTGACGGCTGCGATGTTGTTATTATATCTTTGTGTTAGTCACGCTTCCCCGCTCCCTCCCGTCCTCAAACAGACTTCTGTTATTCGAAACTACAGTTCTCAGAGTTCTCCTTCAGCCAATCACAACTAACCGCAGAGATCAGCGCCTCTGGATACCTCCCTTTACTAGGAGTTTCAAAATGAGACTGACAGAAACCATAAAAGAGTTTAAACAGCTTTTAATCGAGTTGTGTGTTTGAGCAATGAGTAGGTCCCCAACATGGCAGCTACTCTACAAAGCGACGACAGCTGCCCCCCAAGAACAGACGGACGGAGCCCCTAGCGTTCGTCTACACCGCCTATGCCACGGGCCGGCTCTGGCCTGCAGATTCAGAAAGAGGGCGCTCTCTGACTTCTCTCCCATGGTGGTGGTGACGTAGTCGCTGACGGCGCGGTACACTGGGTCCAGTCGAAAGCAGCGCAGCAGCAGAAGTTTCTGGAAGGCTGTGAGGCTGTCCCTGTATTTCATGGGGAACGGAGCCTGATCTGGACTGTCCAGGTCGTACCACTGGGAGAACAGGACACACACAGGGAGGGTTTATTGGGGACGGCAGCTTTGCATCTTCACACATCACCCTGTCATCCAGGACCCTGCAACACCACTGTGTCTGATTCACTCGTACACTATAGGGCCAAAGGTTTGTGGACACCTGATTGTTCAACATATCTTGTGCTGCCCAAAGAAATACATGTATCTCCATGTGTGTGGGTGTGTAGTTTACAATCATCTGTAAATCTCATGATGAATGAACCAATAGAAAAGCTCCAAATTTGCATCTTTTACATTGACTTCCGCTCAATTTTAAGAAGGTTTTGATGGCATTCGCCAGTCCATCTCATCCCAGAGTATTGGATCGAGTCCAGATATCAGTCCAGAACACCGTTCCACTGCTCCACAGCCCAGCGCTGGGGGTTTATACCGTTCCAGTGGACATTGGAGTACGGTGTTCTTAGGCTCAGGTGCAACTGCTACAGTTCCATTGCATGTGTTTTTACAGAGATTAAACACAGAGTTCACAGTGGAGCGCAGATGAACTCACTAATCATCAGGGTGTCCACAAACTTTAGGACATGTAGCGTATACATTAGGTGTTTCAGATAAAATGGCCAAAGATTACAGGGTTGCAGCAGTTTGGTTTTAGACATTGGGAATTAAAATGAAACCTACACAAATACATAAATAAATAAATAAATAAATATTTGTTTGTGATGTTGATGCAGCTCTGTTTTCTTCTCCCTGTTGAGGGAGGGGTGTCAGAGCTGTAGGCTGCAGGTGTAGTTTCAGCTGAAACAGTTTAATAAAATCCCTACACTCTTCCATTCGCTGGGAATCCTCTCTATGTCGTCTATTAGAGTTCCAAACTCATTCGGGAAGAGCTCGTTCAGACGCACAATATCCTCCCAGCCCTGATCCGGCAGCCAATCACACGGCTTCTTCCTCTGACTCTTCTCCAGAGACAGGTTCCCTGCAGAGAACAGAATTAATGCCTGAGAAGGAAGTTAATCATTGTTTATGTATAAATGAGACACGAGCAAGAGTCCAGAAAAAGGGACAGAGAGAGAGAGAGAGAGAGAGAAAGAGAGAGAGACGGGCTATCGCTGATACTCTGATAAACCTGCGTTCACGTTTGTCTCTGCTTCTGTTCTAGTTTGGTGTTTTAACTCGGCCCTTGTTAGTTTTTAATTCTCAATCTATTCTCTTTTGTGACGTTTCCTTGTAAATAAAAACATCTCTGCACATTCATTCATTCATTGTCTGTGACCCTTATCTAATTCAGGGTCGCGGTGGGTCCGAAGTCTACCCAGAATCACTGGGTGCAAGGTGGGAACACACCCAGGAGGGAGTGCCAGTCCTTTACAGGGCGACACACACACACACATTCACTCTCACACTCACACCTACGGACACTTTTGAGTCTCCAATCACCTACCAACGTGTGTTTTTGGAGCGTGGGAGGAAACCGGAGCACTCGGAGGAAACCCACGCAGACACAGAGAGAACACACCACACTCCTCACAGACAGTCACCCGGAGGAAACCCACACAGACACAGGGAGAACACACCACACTCCTCACAGACAGTCACCCGGAGGAAACCCACGCAGACACAGGGAGAACACACCACACTCCTCACAGACAGTCACCTGGAGGAAACCCACACAGACACAGAGAGAACACACCACACTCCTCACAGACAGTCGCCCGGAGGAAACCCACACAGACACAGGGAGAACACACCACACTCCTCACAGACAGTCACCCGGAGGAAACCCACACAGACACAGAGAGAACACACCACACTCCTCACAGACAGCCACCCGGAGGAAACCCACGCAGACACAGAGAGAACACACCACACTCCTCACAGACAGTCACCCAGAGGAAACCCACACAGACACAGAGAGAACACACCACACTCCTCACAGACAGTCACCCGGAGGAAACCCACACAGACACAGGGAGAACACACCACACTCCTCACAGACAGTCACCCGGAGGAAACCCATGCAGACACAGAGAGAAAACACCACACTCCTCACAGACAGTCACCCGGAGGAAACCCACACAGACACGGAGAACACACCACATTCCTCACAGAAAGTCACCCGGAGGAAACCCACGCAGACACAGGGAGAACACACCACACTCCTCACAGACAGTCACCCGGAGGAAACCCATGCAGACACAGAGAGAAAACACCACACTCCTCACAGACAGTCACCCGGAGGAAACCCACGCAGACACAGAGAGAACACACCACACTCCTCACAGACAGTCACCCGGAGGAAACCCACACAGACACAGGGAGAACACACCACACTCCTCACAGACAGTCACCCGGAGGAAACCCATGCAGACACAGAGAGAAAACACCACACTCCTCACAGACAGTCACCCGGAGGAAACCCACACAGACACGGAGAACACACCACATTCCTCACAGAAAGTCACCCGGAGGAAACCCACACAGACACAGGGAGAACACACCACACTCCTCACAGACAGTCACCCGGAGGAAACCCATGCAGACACAGAGAGAAAACACCACACTCCTCACAGACAGTCACCCGGAGGAAACCCACGCAGACACAGGGAGAACACACCACACTCCTCACAGAAAGTCGCCCGGAGGAAACCCACGCAGACACAGGGAGAACACACCACACTCCTCACAGACAGTCACCCAGAGGAAACCCACGCAGACACAGGGAGAACACACCACACTCCTCACAGAAAGTCACCCGGAGGAAACCCACGCAGACACAGGGAGAACACACCACACTCCTCACAGACAGTCACCCAGAGGAAACCCACACAGACACAGGGAGAACACACCACACAGACATTCACCCGGCGCGGGAATCGAACCCACAACCTCCAGGACCCTGTAGCTGTGACAGAGACACTACCTGCTGCAGCACTATACCACCCTATTTTATTTAAGTATACATACATAATTTTAAACAGGCATCACACCTATAGACAAGAAAATCATTTTATATATTAATAATTTTACTTGCCAAAGACTTTTGCACAGTACTGTACTTCTGCATCTGTGTGCCTTGTTCCTAGACACCCTGGCAACTGTCCTCCAGCCTCCACAACCACTCTTATACCAGTGGTCACAGTGACACTAGTCAGATCTGCCATCCCCTCACTGCACCCTCACCTGCATTTACTCCCCTCAGCTCTCAGTCAGCTCGGCTTTTCTGAATCTCACCTTTGAGGAAGAACTCGAGCTCTTCCTGAGGAGCGCGTCCCTCGGCCTGCTCGATCTTTATGGTCATATTGAAGGAGAAGAGCAGCTTGTGTCTCTCAAAAAGCCCTGAGGAGAAAAACAGAGTCAGCCTCAGCCACTTCACATTATGAAACAGCTGTTACACTGACAACTACAGGCCTGGAGGACTCAGAGCTTCTGTATTTAATTAATTATGTATTATGTAAATAAGATATTAGCATGTCTCAGATGTTGATAACTGACTGAAACCTGGCTGTCACTGGCTATGACCAAAATGTTTTGCTGCATGTTTCTGATCCGCAGGTGTGGCACTAATACACTGTGGTATACCGTGGTCTGTATTGACCCCCGGTCCTCACCGGTGCAGCCGTAGTTGTAGACGTTGTGTGTGAGTGTGTTCATGATGTTGTTCAGTCTCTTGGGCAGGATGGAGTTGGGCAGGGATTTGCGGAGCGAGAAATCGAACACCTCTAGGAAGGAGGCCAGAGAGTACTGATACATGCTGTTCACCAGGGCCATATCCGACAGGACGAAGAACAAGATGGCGCCTCGCTTCGCTGCCGGACGATAGCCGTCTCGCAACTTGTCAATGTCCACTGAGGTCTTCTCGGCCAGCTGCAGCTTCTCAAAGACCTGAGGGAGAAATTACAGCTCTGTTAGAAGGTGTACTTTACACATAAATATCTCAGTGGTGTCGAGGTTAACATGAAAAAAAGTTGTAAACAATAGCTCTAATTTTTTATGATTTAAAGCATATTCTGATCAGTTTTAGTCTGTGTCCACGTCCATGTCCCCCGTAAACCCCTGCTTAGAGGTGATATGTTCACTTTAGGGAGTGGCTGTTGCTCTGTTGTTATGGACCTGAAGTAAACAGTCTGCTGTTCACCAATCAGAGCCAGACAAGGGGCGGTGTGCTCTCTTCTGATTGGCTAAATGCAATGTTTAAAGAGAAACAGTTTTACATAACAATCTTTACATAAAATTACTGATTTGACTCGTACAAATGTCTTTAGAACTGCGCACACACACTCAATCACTCACATCTATATATATCTATATATATATGTGTGTGTGTGTGTTTGCGTGTGTGTGTGTGTTTGCGCATGTATGTGTGTGTGTATGTGTGTGTGTGGTTGTGTGTGTGTGTGTGTGTGTGTGTGTTTGCGTGTGTGAGTGTGTGTTTGCGGTGAAGGACGGACAGACACACCTCGCTGGCCTTGGACTTGGTCTCCTCGAGTGTGCTGACGAGCTCCACGTTATCCAGCATGTTTCCTGTGGAGGTGGCGAGTTCTCGGAGCAGAGAGTCCTCCAGGTATTTTAGGAGGCGCTTGTTTTCACTCGTCTCCTGAATCAGACGCTCCCTCTGCTCCTCCAGCTCCTTCCTCTCAAACCCCACGATCACACTCAGCAGCTGGTCCTCCAGACCCTTCAGAGTCACTGAAATGCACACACACACATGTAGTGTATATTGTTTTTTTAATCATACACCGTGATACCTATGTGAATATATATTTAATATATATATTTATATATTGTGTTTATAGCGTTGACCTTATTCAAACTCTTATAATTACCGATATTTGACTAATGATAGTAATTAAAGTTTATAATTAGCTTAAACAATTCAAACGTTACTAATTGATTTGAGAATGAATAATAGTCAAGCTAAGTGAGTTCTTCAGGATTTTCAGGAATTTTAATGAACAAACTGTACACACTGTAATTTCAAATAATGAAAGTTTTATTAATAAGAGGAAAGATATTTAATTAACATAGCATAACCTTGTAAACTCACGGCATCAACGCAGGGGAAACCGATTTGACTTTAAAGATAAGCTAGGCACTCTGGCTTGTGACTAAAGTGTTGCTAACTGAGGTTTAATTTATACAAAAATTTATCAAGAGATTTGATTCAATTTTCAGCTCTGGGAATGCGTAGGTTTAGCTTACTTTTCGTCGATTCTCACCACTCGTTGGGTACAGAGGCTCTCTGAGGTCCTGGGAGTGAAGGCGTCTCACTTAGTTTCGCGGTTCTCCCGCGGAAGTTTCCAGACTGAGTCAGCATGGAGGTCTTTCTTCGTCGGTTGAGTTGCCTCGGGCGTACTCGGAGCGGCAGGATCCTCTCTTTGGCTTACTGTCCTGAGCAGGAGGGTCCAACCATATGGACGTTTTGGACGAAAAGTTTCGCTAGTTACTGCAGATCCAGAACTGAAAATCGATTCAATAGACTTGCTTATTCTACGACTTTCTTCTATCTCGGCGGGGTTTCTTACTCTGGCCACGAATAAGTTCACCTGCTTTGATCAGTCGTGAGATTAAACTTAGATTGGGCGATAAAACATAAACACGATTAAAAGAAAAGAGATATTCAAATCACTCGATGTATTAGTAAGGCTTCATACTCTAGCTAATTCAAGACGTCTCTTGTGAGCTTTGGTGAAGTCTTTTAAGGTTCTTCTTTGTTGCCGTTCGTCGTCGTGAAGAGGAGAAAGCGTGTCGCTTGGAGAGGTTTGGAGCTTGAAGAGATGAAACAAAGAGACCGCGTGCAGGCGTTCAGAGCGGAAGCGAAGTTAAGAGTCAGAGAGACAAAGAGTTGAGATGATTTGAGCTTCCGATCTTCTGAGCTGAACCGCTGAACTGCTGCACTTCGAACTTCTTTCTGTTGCGAACTGTGTTGTCCTCTCAACTTCTTCCTGTGTTGTTCTCTCAACTGCTCTCATTTCTGATCTCTTCTGATGTCTTTCTTTGATTGGGTGGCGAGTCCGAGGCTCACGTGATCGACTTCATGAGACAGGAAAGGGGGAAGGCTGGGGTCGCTGTTGGTCCATGCCGTTGGTTCGGTGTGGATGAGTCAACGGGGGTTCAAACCGAGGTCACCCCTTCTAACCATCTGCTGATTACCGTGGGAGATAACGAGAGACATTGAGGTGCCACTTCGTCATAAAACGGGATTATAACTCCCCTCTTTGTTTGAGGTTCCTGTTTCTTAGAAGCATTATAAACTTGTTATCTTTAGTTCCTGAAGAGAGGAAGGGGGCCGGGGGCCAGGTGTCACTGGAAAGTGTCCCGCTCCCGTCTTTGATGTTAGATCTCATGTGCGTGCGTGTGTGTGGGGGGCTGCAGGGTCTTTGTCCCCCCGCGGTTTGTGGAATGTTAATTCGGTCGCAGACACACACACAATCCTGTGGAATGTTGGATTCGGGACCAGACGAAGGTCCTGGTCAGAATGAAAAAGTTTTAATTCAAAACTTTTCATTTCCTCATTTGACTTTTCATCTCGTTATCCGGTCCATACTCCACTACATTCCCCCCTTTATTTTCAGTTTTATGGTTCGGCAGGAAGCATGGAGCTGAAAAGAACATTTGCTGTGGAGGAAGGTGAGATCAGCAAGCATATTCAAACACATTTCCAGAGCTGATGTACTCCTACTGCCATAGGTGGCCATAGGTGTTGAGACGACAGCTCTCTAAGAGTGTTATCTATGGGGGTTAGATCAATGACTTGGGTTCCCTCATATTCTAGGCGAGTTAGTGTTTTAGTATCTAGCTCGATGGTGTGTTTGGAGAAGAACTCTGAGGTTTCTATGTCGCTCTCATATTGGTCAGGGTTTAGGTGATACAGGGCCAGGTCTCCTACATGTAGTATTGCGTTTACGGGAACGTCTACCCAGAAGGTTTGGCTAGGATGGAGTACCCTTCCTGAGGTGTCATGTTGATCATAGGTTAGTAGGGCCTCTCTAAAGGGGGTGTTAACCAACCAACGGTTTCCAACAATTTCAGCTTGAGTACTAGTTACCAAACGTCGGGGTGTGACGACTACCGGGCATTGAGTATTACTCATCATAGGCTTGAGGCCACAGATCCCATTTGCGCTGTCACGAATGAAAGGTTTGCTAGGGCACAAGTAGTGAATGTCTTTAGTGAGTGTGCACATAAGTAAATTGGGTACCAGATATAGGTCAGGGTTATCGTCTTGGTATGCTACAAGAGATGTTGTCTTTACACGAACGTAGGCAGAATCTTGCCAGAAGCCAACGTTGACAACATCTTTCAAACTGTAGATGTTTTCAGGCGCCATTATGGGAAGGTTAATGATGAATGCTAATTCTCGGTCTTGAGGATTAACATAAATTGGGATGGCGCTACCTAAGGTATAGGCTAGGTGGGCCTGGAGATCAGTAACTACTTCTCGAGTTGCTGTAGACAAAATCTCCTGTACTAAGGATAGGGGCACCAGGTAGGGAGGTGCTCCCCATGGCTAGGCTATCCACAGAGGAGCTGATTTCTTGTAGCATATCAGACAATAACATATTCACAAGCTGGATGTGGGCAAGGTCAAATTGCACTACTGAAAGCATAGAGTTAACCGTCTGGAGCGTTTTGTTCAAAGCGACACTGTGAGCGTTGAGCACTACGACGGTGCCACGTAGGGTTTGCCCAATTGTTTGCAGGTGCTGCTGCTGTTTGTCTAATTGGGTTTTAATGTTTGGAATTTCAGCTTTTAATTCCCCTACTTGACGTTTGACAGTGGCTACATTGACGGAATTGACGGCGGACGTTCCGAGAGTCAGTAGTGATCCCACAGTTGTAGCTGCCATTAGCAATCCGCCTATGAAGCGTTTAGGTCGTTTGTTAAAACCATTTAGTTCTGATTGCGTCACGGTAAACTTTTGTAGCTGGCGGAGCATGTGAGTTACGTCGGCTTCAGCATGGCTGATAGCTTCCTCAGTCCATCTAACTCCATTCCGGCCAGTCTGCAGAGTGGTTATCGGTAGGTTTTTGCTACACGCTTCGGCGGGATTCAGCCGTACGAATACTCTCTGGGTATGGAGGCGGCAATTAGTGATTAGCAGTCCCGGCTGGTCTTTCAGTATTATTCCTGAGTCAGGACCCGGTTCAATCACTTCAGGGAGCACGGCGGTTCCTAGGGAGCCGACGATCAGGAGAATGAGCAGCGGGGCCATCCTACCGGAAGAGATACTCATGGTTAGACTTAGGGTATTTACAGCGAGTCGTTTAGACAAATTATAAAAATTTTCACGATACCCCCCTTTTGATAAAAGTTTCCTAGGGTAAACACTCTACAATAATTGACGATGAGGGACTAGGGTCTTGCACCCTGAGTGTCCTCAGTCTGGTTAGAAGCTCGTTGCCTGCTAAAGAGTGAGGGAAAAATGGAAAAGGTATAGGAGAACTAAGGTGTGGGTAGAAGGTTGTAGTTGTTTGTTAACCAACACTCTTCCTGCCTTTGGTTCTGTCGTTTATGATCTAACACAAGCGTTAGTATCCCCTACAAGTCCCATGGGGGTTGTGTGTGGTTGGATTTGGTTGTGGTGGACCCATTTGAGTTCAGTACTGCCCCGAGCTTTGTTTATTTTGATCCTGTAAACAACGGGGGACAGTTTGTCTGTTATCTTATAGGGACCGGACCATCGGGGTAGGAATTTGCGGGCCAAATTCCCCCCTGTTTTTCGCGACCTTCCAACAGGTTGGACAAAGATGTAGTACCATACCTTGTCCCCTATTTGGAGTTCGCCGTGGGATGCTTTGTGGTCATAGTACGCTTTGCGACCTTCTGCACGTTTTTCCAGTTTCTGCTGGGCAAAGGCAAAGGTGGCCTTGAGGTGTTTCTGCAGATCCTCCATGTACTAATGAGTGGTGTAGGCTACGGCTATGCTAGCTTCACCTGGCTGATATAACAGATGTAGAGGCAGAGTCATCTGTCTCCCTGTCATCAACTCAAAGGGTGAGACCCCGACCGCATCGTGTGGGGTCGCCCGTATGGCCATCAGTACCAGGGGTAGCTTGACATCCCAGTCTCGTTGGTTTGCTGCTACGTACTTTTTCAGTATGCTAACAACAGTTTGGTTGGCTCGCTCTACCTGACCTGAGCTTTGGGGATGGTAGCTAATGTGAAGGCTGGCTTTTACTCCTAAGAGTTGCCAGAGCTGCTGCATGACCTCAGCTGTGAAATGTGTCCCTCTGTCAGAGTCGACACGGCTGGGTAGACCAAACTGTGAGAAGACATGATTCATCAGTAAGTATGCAGTGGTTAGCGCTGTGTCATTCGGTGCGGGGAGGCATTCTACCCATTTAGTGAATGCACACGTGACTGTGAGGAAGTACTTGTTACCTCTTACTGTTCGAGTGAGTGGTCCAACCCAGTCTATCTGGAGGTTTGACCAAGGGAAGGATAATCCTTTCTTTTGCAAGGGGGCTCTATGAAGAGCATTCGAGGGTTGAAATTGGCAACATACCAGACAGCCTTTAATGTAGTCAGCCACATCTTTTACCATGTGGGGCCAATATGCCACCTGCCTGAGCGCATGGTGTGTTGCTTTGACCCCTTTGTGTCCCGCAGATGGGGAGTCATGGGTGTGCATCAGCATCACCCCCCTGTGGCACTGAGGAACCACGAACGTAGGTGAAGTGTGCGAGTCAGTGGCATGAACTAGCAAGCCTTTGACGACTTGGAGGGACGCTCTGGCGCCGTATAGGTCTTTAAGGCCTGGTATGGTGTCAAGATCTTGGGCTGAGATGGGACATGTAGATGGGTCAGAGACATGGCTAAGCACTTTAGAAATGGATGGGTCTCGAGCTTGGAGAGTAACTAAGTCAGCGTCCGAAAAAGCAGGGTTAATAGAGACAATGGTAGGTTTAGCATTGTCAGACGATGCCTTCGTTACAGTTCGAGACCGTGTGACAGCTTGGACTTCGATGTCGGGTGGGTTTGGATAAAGGGAGGGATCGAATGTCCATGATGTGCCTTCGCGGGCCCCTTGTTTGGCTAAGCTGTCTGC
Source organism: Hoplias malabaricus (assembly GCF_029633855.1). Taxonomy (NCBI): domain Eukaryota; kingdom Metazoa; phylum Chordata; class Actinopteri; order Characiformes; family Erythrinidae; genus Hoplias; species Hoplias malabaricus. The sequence continues at coordinate 27,742,037 of NC_089820.1, forward strand.
TTGATCATTGAATTCTTTGTCATTTCCCGGGACTCGGGAGTGACCCTTCACTTTTTTCCAGTAGATCTGCAGTGTGTGTCTACCAGGTGTTCGCATGCCGCGAAAAGCTCTTTGTGTTTAACTGGCTTTTTGTTTGACGTGGTGTAGTTGTTGGTTTTCCACAGTCTCAAGTGGCATGTGAAGCTTAGGCGCACGTAGTTGGAGTCTGTGCAGATCACCAACGTTTTTACGCTTTTCTGGACCGCAGACTGAATTGTGATGAGAATTCCTGCTATTTCAGCATATTGGGAGGACTGAGCACCCAATTTGAAACTTAGGGGTTCGTGAGGCCATCCGTTTATTCCGATAATACCCACCCCAGCCATCAGGGTGTGTTCTCGGCGGAACGAACAACCATCTGCATACACAGTGACAAGGTCTTTGCATGTGTTAGGATCGAAATAGTGGTGGTTAGCCACGGTAGGTAAGAGGGTTTCTGGAGTTTGTGGCACTTGGGAAGGAATGTTTTCTTCGCATCGCCTGCAGGAAGCAAGGCCTGTGCCTAGGGGGCTCTTGTAGTTTTGTATGTAACGTACCTCCAAGTCAAAGCTTTAGAGAGCCATTAGCCAGGCTGCTACTCGAGCGTTAGTTACTACACCCTCTCGAATTCGTTGGCTGTTTAGGAAAGTGACTGGCTGATGATGAGTTTCAACAATCACCTTCTGACCACCTAGGTAGTTGGAGAAATGTTTGACTGCCCACACTGTTGCTAGTAGTGCTTTTTCGCAGTCACTGTATTTGTTTTCGGCAGCCAGCATAGTTTTACTAGCGTAGGCTATGACACGTTTGTCTCTGTCATGTAATTGATACAGACCGGAGCTGAGACCGAGTGGTCCGAGAACCCTACTTCTAGGTAGAATTCTTTGCTACTGTCAGGATAGGCAAGGCATGGAGCCGTGCACAGTTTAGATTTCAGTGCCTGAATGGCGTGTTCCTGGTTGCCCCAGGTGAAAAGTGGACGAGCTAGGTCCGCATAGTTTTCTATGAATTGTCATGAGTAGTTGCATACTCCTAAGAAACTGCGGAGTTCTTTAAGATTGGTGGGTGCTGCGAGGTTTGTTACCCCTTGCACTCGACTCACTTGTGGTTCAACACCATCAGTGCTTACGAGCAGCCCGACGTAATTCACTTTTGTTCTGCACCACTGACATTTGGAGAGTGATATTTTCGCACCTGCTGTTGTAAGCTGGTCAAGAACATGATCAATCTCGTCAATGTGTGCCTGTAGGGAGTGGTTACGCATGAGTATGTCGTCCACATATATGAGGATGCCTCGCTCGCGGGCATCAGGGCATGCTTTGTTTAAGAAAATGTTGAACTCCGCGGGTGAGTTGGCATATCCAAAGGGGCACCGAGTGAATGTGTACTGTCGGTTTGCAAAGGTGAAAGCGAGCTTGTGTTGGTCTTCTGCTTGCACCGGGATGGTCCAGAAGCCAGAGGCTACATCGATGGTGGAAAAGTATTTAGCGTTTCGGACCGAGGGGAGTTCTTGCTCCAATTGTGTCATCGGCCACAGAGACAAGGGAACCTGTTGATTTAGTTTCTGATAGTCGATGGTTAGGCGCCATTTACCATTTGGTTTTATGACGGGCCATAATGGTGCCGAGTACGTGCTGTTACAGGGTCGAATTATGCCCTTTTTCAGCAAGTCATCAATGATTTCTTGTACCGGTTCATAGGATGCCAACAGAATTTTGTATTGGCGGACAAACGTGGGTGGTGCTCCTGGATGAGTGGGAATGCGCACTGAATGAATGTCAGTGAGACCACAGTCCGTTGAATTTTTGGCAAAGGATTTTTGATATTTAAGAAGCACTTCACGGAGTTTCTCACGTTCTTCTTTGCTTTGGAGGGCGTCAGCCTCCTTTAGAACTTGTTCGACTTGGATACGAAATTCGGAGTCAGGTAGTTCTTTCGAATTTGCGTGAATTTGAAGTGTTTGCTCCCGCTTCGGGAGGAGGAGGTGGTTCCCGGGAGGATTCCGGGGATGATTCTAAAGAAAGAACCATGACCGTCATTTGATTGTCGTCAGCGAGATCTATCCTGCAAATGGCGTCTTTACTCATGTCCAGAGCTGAGAAGAGAGCAACAGCTCGTGTCGGATGAGTATAGAACAACTTTGATTCTGGATGATCAAGAAGCAGGGCTTCAGGCATTGGTCCTATGATCGGGTTTCGCAACTCGAAGTCATGGAATTTCGTACTGACTAACCAACCCAGAGGAGATGAGTGAGGGATCGTCAAGGGTTGAGTGGTTTCGTTCCGTACGAACAGATAGGTGGATCTTGCTCGTGTCTCCACCAAAGGTGTGGCTTCGAGGGTGAGGCCTAGTTCGAAGAACTGAGGTGACGGTTGGAAAAGTGCATGCGCGTGGCTTAAGTGTTGGCCAGGTCGCATGACTAAGCGGATGGGTACATTTGCGGTGTTCGCAGGTACCACAAGTGAACCTTGGTTAGTGACCTGACATACCTTGGGAATAGTTTGTCCTGAGCCTAGGTTGCTGAGATCTGAGGACCAGGTTTCCGTTGAAACATCAGTCAAAGACCACAGCACACTATTGAGGGTGTCTACGTGGACATCGAGGCGCACCAAGAAGTCACTTCCAATGTAAGCGTCGTGCGGCAAGTTAGGAACGACCAAGAAATAGTGGGTGAGGACCCTTTTGTTCCACTGGATAGTTAAAGCGCAAATTGAGAGGGAAGCGACAAGGACTGCTCACCAAAGGAATATTTGGTTGAGTGAGGCGCAGAGTGTTAAAGAGGGTTTGGCTTATGGCGGACTTGTCAGTCCACAGAGCCAGAACTGCATTGTCCACATGATAGTCCTGCATTGTGTGACCATTCACTATGGGAAGGCCGGGAGCCTCTGTTGTGGACGGTTTAGTGAAAGTGTACAGGAATGTGTTCCGTTGTTCTAACATGGCACTAGGGGGCCAGGAAGAGACTGCAGTCTCTGGCGTGGCCGCCATGGGCTCAGTTTCCTCTTCCTCAAAGTGAGGGATCTGACTTGGTGGATCTCCTATTGACTCAGGCCGGATTTCGAGACGGCAACACTGAGCTTCCTGGTGGTGTGGGGTGCAGATGGGCAGAGGCTCATGCATTTGTGCCCAGATCTTTGACCTTTTGAAGTCAATCAGTGGTTCGAAGCGATTAAGGAGATCTTTGCCAATGAGGAAGGGAATTGTTTCGAGAGGAGACACATGAACTGGATGCACTAAAGTCATTGGTCCAATGGCTAAGTGTATTAGTGCCATAGATTGGATAGTGAGGCCTGCATGTGAATACGGCTGAATTTTAAGAGAACCGTTTTGGAGCTGTATCTCGCGATTTTCACGCCGCGCAATGGCTCGAACCTGGTGGAACAAGGCGTAAGACATGAGCGTGACATCTGATGCAATGTCCAACAGGGCCTCATGTACTAGCCTTCTCTCCACAATGCTGGACAAATAGAATTTGCGTGCAACTCCTTTCTCAGTTAAGTGTCCCATGAATTGTCGGACGGGTGTGTCGCCTTCAATGACTGAAGGGTCATCTGGCGTTAAACCTTCTTTACCGTGTAACTGAACAACCAAAACAGCACTGGAGGGTGGTTGCGAGTCACCCCCCTGTATCATCGGGTCTTCAGTGTTTGTTTGGGTCACGAGGAGATTGCACGGTGCGCTAGAAGACGGAGCTTTGCTTGTCACTTCTCCTACATAACTCTCTAAAGTTTCTGGGGTGTTAGAGGATGGCTTTGGGTTAGACCGCACAGAGGTGATAGAAAGAACGTCAGGTTTTTTCTTTTTCTCTTTGCAAATCATTGCAAGCATTCGGCGGATGTCCTCTAACTCCTTAGAGCTGAATTCCTTGCCTTTAAACTTGCCTTTGGTGTGATTTTCTTTATTTTGATACCAGTATCTCTCTTTCTTTTCTCTATTAGAATCAGAAAGCTGGTTCTGAGCTGTTCGCTCATATCCCTTATGGGGATGTGATGGTGTTCCATGGCCCGCACCGCGGTTTTCTGCAGGGTAATAGTCACGACCATACCCAGCCCTGTCTCGAGGGTTCCAGAAATCTTTGTCGAGATTTCTGTCTGGCCTGCGAGGAGGGTAGCGCTTGTATTGATGTGAGGGCAGATGAGGTTTCGGGCCCTCACTGGTCCACGGAGTGGAGGAAGGGTCCAGGGCGGATCTTGGTGGATCGGCCTGAGTGGTGCCTTCCAACTCTAAATGTGGGGAGCTGGAGTCAACATTGAAGACTTGTGGTGTTTACGACCGTCTGTTGGGAATTTGTTGGGATTTTAGGAAACCTCTGAGTGCTAAATCACGCAGCTGTCTGCTGGACAGGGTGCGAGGGCAAGCTGAGACTCCCAGCTGATGACTGGTGTGGGGATGGAGGTTTTGGATAAATAGTGATTTGAAATTTAACTCTTCCTCCATTCCGGAGTCATTTCTAGGTCCGAAGTATGCCTGTCTGAGTCGGTTATAATATTGTTGGGGGGATTCCTGGCGTTGCTGTTTTATGTTCAAAGCAGCGGCCAGTCCGGTCTGTGACAGGTGATTGGAGAATTATTCCTCCAATGCTTGGCACAGCACATCATATCGCGCTTTTACATAGTCTGGCTGACGTTCAATGAAGTTGCTGACGTCTCGGTTGGAGGTCAGTTTAATCACATATAGTCTGTCATCTATGGTGATCCCGGGGAACCTTTGGAGGTAGAAGTCAATATCTTTTAGGTAAGAAAAGATGTCGTTAGACCCGTCAGGTTTGGGATCAAAGCGGGTTATATTACGCGCGATTTTATCTAGGTCCTTGTATGAGGGACCGTAAGAGGGTAAAGGTTGAGGGGACCAGACACTGGGTTGCAGACACTGGGTTGCAGTGCTCTGGGTCTAGCAGGGCGGTGTAAGGGATGGCTGACAGGAGACACAGGGGAAGGTGAAATACCCGTTGATACCAGAGGAGGTGCTGCAGCAGCTCTAAAGGTTACAGTCCCTGAGTCTGGTTCCTGATCCTCACTATCTTCCTGCTGGTCCTGTCTTCCTATAGCGGCACTAGGTGGCACGTCAGGAGTGACCTGGGGCAGTGTGTTCCCTTCAGCTATTTCGCTTTGAAGTCGACTTAACTCTGCCTCTACCTTTGCCTGCTGTCGCCGTGATACGTCAAGCTCACGTTCACTGGCCCTGAGCTGTACTAAAGCGAGGAGGGCTATTTGACCTAATGCCTCCGTAAGGGACTTGCCCTTGACCATGTGGGTTAAGTGGTTCTCTATCCACTTAGCCACCATGTGGTCACGACCGACCAGGGAGGTCTTCTGCACAGTCTCTGCGATTCCAGGCATCACATCACTGGTGATGCTGGTCAGAACAGAGAATGCCTCATCCCACAAACCTTCTACATATACTTCCGAGAGAAAAGTCCCTTCTGCCATGTTAGCTGTGTTTTAACTGCGAGGTGTAACTTACTTCTATTTGGTTAGGATTAATTCCGTTAATCCCTTTTCTAACTAAACCTGAACTAAATTCACCTGTATCGAGTGCTCTAAGAGTAACTGCTAGTATGTATGGTGTTAGAGTTCACTTGTGAATCTCTAAGGGAAGTCTGTTAGTAGCAGAGGGTGGAGTGAAAGTTGCTATACGCAAGTGAGCAAAAGAAAAAAAAATGTTTTTTATAATAATTAAAATTATTAAGAATTTTGAATTAAAGAATTGTCGAAAAATTTGGATTAAAGAATTTAAAAATTAAGTGAGATTTATTACTAGATATAATTTCCAATTAAGGAATTATGAAAGTAAAAAGGATTTTCCGGAGTAAAGAATTATTAAGAATAGCGAAATTAAAAGACTCTCTCTTTTAACTGCGTTTGTGATCTGGTACCAAGTTAAAGTGTCAATCTCTAATTACTGCACACTGTCTGCTGTAGCTGTATCAGCTGACTATGCTTCCAAGCCTTTACTTGTAATTATTCAGATGTGCAGAGTTTAGAGACAGCCACTAGAGCTATAAATACCAGGTCTTATCAGTATGAACTGGTCGACAATTTCAATTGCGATAGCAAGTTTCTCCACTAGAAGGTACTGAATGTAAGTCTGAATGGCAACAGTAAGCTTCAGTATTTAAGTTGAACTTAAATTGTAATACCAGACTGGGACACCAGAGGGCAACAAGCAAGTTATAATGCAATAGCAGCAATGGACACCAGTCGGCGCTGGTGGAAATCCTAATAAACACGGCACATGCAGACACAATATAACACAAATGGGAATTTCCATTGTAGCGTTTTAACACTAGAGGGCGTTATCAAATTAAAATCTAAAATGGAATAAAGATTTTAAACGCTCTGATACTTTATCAAAAATAAAAATTAAAATTTAAAAGGGGAACAGAGATTTTACACTAAGGTACTTTAAAAGAATTTCATCTGTAATGACAACTTTTAAACACCAGAGGGCTGCTAAACACTTAGGTTGCCTCGGCGGACAACCTCCCAACCACTAGAGGGTGTACGGGAATCAAACGTCAAGGGTAGCACCACACTTGACCACAAGGAGGAGCACGGGAGGACACGCTTCAATAGACGCTAGTTATGAAGTATTTTCCCTGCAATTACGCACTTATACCACAAGAGGGAATTAGTCTTCCTCTGTTTTGGGGGCGTTTTGAATTTCCCTTCTTAGTTTCCTGAATTCACGTTCAGTTTAACAGGAAGAGCTGATGAGAGCAGACCTCTCATAACACAAGCCGTATCTTCGGCTGTTTCTTTAATAACCTCAATTTAATGCATGCAAAATGGCGCAGAGCCGCGCACTTTAAAAACAACCAAGCTTAATTTTCTCAATGGTATATACCACAGAATAGTTTTTCAACAGTGACAAACAACACGAAATTGCCCGCATCAAGCTTTGAATCTCAATCGTTATTCAGCAACACAAACAGCGGAAAGCATTTCCTAAACCCAAGCTGAGATTGTTTCAGTGTTTTACAGTTTGTACATTAAAAAGCCTTTTTCCTGGCCCCACGTTGGCATATGTAGTGTATATTGGTTTTTTAATCATACACCGTGATACCTATGTGAATATATATTTAATATATATATTTATATATCGTGTTTATAGCGTTGACCTTATTCAAACTCTTATAATTACCGATATTTGACTAATGATAGTAATTAAAGTTTATAATTGGCTTAAACAATTCAAACGTTACTAATTGGTTTGAGAATGAATAATAGTCAAGCTAAGTGAGTTCTTCAGGATTTTCAGAAATTTTAATGAACAAACTGTACACACTGTAATTTCAAATAATGAAAGTTTTATTAATAAGAGGAAAGATATTTAATTAACATAGCATAACCTTGTAATCTCACGGCATCAACGCAGGGGAAACCGATTTGACTTTAAAGATAAGCTAGGCACTCTGGCTTGTGACTAAAGTGTTGCTAACTGAGGTTTAATTTATACAAAAATTTATCAAGAGACTTGATTCAATTTTCAGCTCTGGGAATGCGTATGTTTAGCTTACTTTTCGTCGATTCTCACCACTCGTTGGGTACAGAGGCTCTCTGAGGTCCTGAGAGTGAAGGCGTCTCACTTAGTTTCGCGGTTCTCCCGCGGAAGTTTCCAGGCTGAGTCAGCGTGGAGGTCTTTCTTCGTCGGTTGAGTTGCCTCGGGCGTACTCGGAGCGTGATGACGCAGGTGGCAGGATCCTCTCTTTGGCTTACTGTCCTGAGCAGGAGGGTCCAACCATATGGACGTTTTGGACGAAAAGTTTCGCTAGTTACTGCAGATCCAGAACTGAAAATCGATTCAATAGACTTGCTTATTCTACGACTTTCTTCTATCTCGGCGGGGTTTCTTACTCTGGCCACGAATAAGTTCACCTGCTTTGATCAGTCGTGAGATTAAACCGCTGAACTGCTGCACTTCGAACTTCTTTCTGTTGCGAACTGTGTTGTTCTCTCAACTTCTTCCTGTGTTGTTCTCTCAACAACAAAACATAACCCCCTTTAACATGAGCTCTGGAGGAACTCTAGAGAAAGATTTTCTGTATCACAATTGTTTTCACAGTAGGAAATGCTCTGTGTGCTTTAGGCGTGGAGTGATGCCTGTGCAGTGCCTACAGGAGGTACAGTGAATACTCCGGGCCATTAGCGGCTGTGTTCACACATGCACTTGACCAGGGCACTCGGAGGATAAAGTCCATGTGAAGTCTGGTTCTAGACTGAGATACAAGGCTGGGGTCACCATCACAAACAGTGCAGGGCAGATAAGACAAACACAAAAGCTGTGTCTGAAGAAGAAGGTAGCGTCCTCCATGCCTTGGTGCCTGTGATGTCTCTGGAGCCTCAGATGCTCACGCTCACTAACCAGAATAATTACAGCGTTTGGAGATAACGGAACCGAAAACAGATGCCATTTTATACAAGCATTAAATTCAGTCACAACTCTGCTCCTTCCTTCCTCAGAGTACTGGCTTTCAGGACTCCAAGGTGCTCCCAGATGCAACACATAACCAGGGCTGGGAAAGGGAGCCAGGGAGGAGCAAAGAGCAAAACAAAGCAAGATCTATAGGCAGAAACAATGTGCACTTGCTTTATACACATTGACACTTTAATCACTCTGTGCTGCTACGAACACTTAATGGTCACTTAATGGGGGACATATTATGAAAGAGTCCCTTGTTCAGTGTATGCTCACATTAACATGCCCACCAACCCACACACTGTGAAACAACACCACCCAGTCAGTCTCCTGTACGCTGCCTGAGTCAGAAATCACAGGATAAAACGAGCCGTTCTGGTTCTGCTCTGCTTCTGACGTCAAGTGCAGAGACCTTAGAATGGCCCCGCCCCCTCGTCTGAGTCTGTTCAATCACAGCGCCGGACCCGTGTTTATGTGAGAGCGCAAAGACGAGGTTAAACTCAGCAAAACAGACACAACGAGCGCGGAGAAATAAGAGCACTGAGTAAAAACGTAGAAGAAAGAGAACAGAGTGAAAACGGCTAAAAACCAGAGCTTCTGCTCCTCGCTCCTCACTGCTGTGCGCTCGGGGTCGGGGTGAACAGCGAGCGGCTCATTATCATTTAAAGGAACAGGTGCTGAAAGCGGGCGTTCTGAACAGGGGCTGTTTACACAGGGGGAGAACACTGCTGTGGGGCTCGTGGGGTTTGGACCAAAGCAGGTCACAGACATTTCATTAAGAAACAGAACTGTGTTCCTCTGTGGAGACGAGGGGGAATATGTCCCCTTTAAGGACATATACTATGCTTAGTGTTTAATGTAGTTATGGTATATAATCTATTGTTTTTATTTACTGTATTTATGCTTAATGTAGCATAGTGTCCTCTGTGTTGTGAAGGAATCACAGTACATTTGAGTCTGACTGTTATCTCTAAGGTTTCACGACAGATTTTAAAGTTAGAACGGTATTTCCACGAACGACAACAGACCCGACGTAACCCAAGACCCTCAGCCTTTCAGATCAGGAAGATTTTCCCATCAAACCCATGACTACTGTCAGGTTCCCTGCCCCTCACCGGTGTAGTTGATGACCATGGCTTTGCCGAACACGGCCGGAGAGTATCTAGGGTTGGAGAGCTTGGTGTTGAGGTACAGTCTGAAGTTTGGGTTGTAGTCGACCTCTTTGTCTCCGAGGACTATGACCTGCCGACCCTCGGCTCCTTTAACATTTTTCTCCAGGACGTTATCGATGACCGGGTCGATGTATTCGTCCACATCTTGAAAGAGGAAGGGGAAGCCGTATTTAATGGCCATCTCCAGCTGCTTCAGGAAGTCTGGGTCATTGAAGGAGGAAATCTGTAAATACAATCAGACCATTAAATACATACAGGGATCAGCCCAAACATTACAACCACCTCCTTACTTTTACACTCACTGCCCATTGGTTCAGCTCCACTGACCACACACAAGCACGGTGTAGTTCTACAATTAGACAGTGATCTCAGACCTTCAGGTTGTTCTTCTCCTCCCTCTTCTTGATCCAGTTTAGAGCTTGTTGCTGGGGGTCGATGCACATGGGGAAGCGGCTGGCTCTGGTGGTCAGGATGCCGTTCTGTACCGACAACTCATCAGGAGGGAGACCTTCAGATCCCCATCTAGAGCAACACATACACGGAGATGTTTGGATCAGCAACTCTCACATTTTAGAGGTGTACTCACACTTGGGCCAGTCGACTTGTACCGTGCCTGAGCACCGTACCAGACCAGAGTGATCCTGTGTGTGTTTACAGTCAATATCACATCACTGACATCACACTCAGGTCACCCTTGATTTAAGGTCCACTGCGTCCTCATCGTTCTGGATTCTGAAATACTCCAACACCTGGGGCGGCCGTGGCCTTGAGGTTAGAGGAGCGAGGACCAGCAAGAGACAATTCATTCATGGCTGAAGTGCACTTGAGCACGGCCACTGACCCCCAAACTATTCCCCGGGAGACACAAAAACTGTCTCTGTGGTGGTACCTTCAGGGGAACATATTCAGTACCTTTAATCAGGGAACAGACCTGTACCTTACTCTATATTCACAGTAGATGATAAAGTTGTGTTGATTACATTCGCCCCGTTTCATCTCCAGGACTTTTATTGTGTTATTTTATTCTCCACAGTTGTATAATGAAAGATTACAGAGATCCCCCTCTCCTTCTGGAGAAGAGAATGTAATGAAGCTTTAGGGAACACAACTGGACTCTAACACCACTGCTGTTTGTACCTTTAGTGACAATAATGTAGTAATGAACTTTTATCTGAGTGTAGCCTGTTTAGCAGGGGGCTCCTGACTGATGCAGAATATCTCCCACTCAAACCCTGAGAATGCCTCATTCATCCAAGGCTGGATTTCCTAAGAGGCACAGTCTTGCTCTCCCTCTCCCCATCAAAAGCACAGTTCTAGTCCAGTTGGTTTAACAGATTTGTGGATCCATGTTGAGCTAGTATTTGAGTAGCAGCAGTTTGAAAAGAAGCAGTAGGGGGCTTCATGTGTCACTGAAGAAGCATGTGCTCCCAGATTCATTCCCAGTGTCGTGTGACAGGGGGCGTGTCCTAGTTAGCGAAGGAACTGTAGACTAATTAAAAATAAAGTAAAATATGATATCTATTCTTTTATGAGTGGTGCTCCTGCCATAAACATCACAAAACATAGACAAAACCAACTAAAGCTACCAGCCTTAGTCTGGACTCGGCACTCAAAGAAGCATCACACAGGATCTGGTGACCTCCCGATGATAGGGCCATTGTTAATCAGTTAATAATAAAGAATAATAATGATAAACTCGTAGAGATACTTCACAAGAACCGATACTTCAGGACCAAGTGGGTACCACAACTGTGAAAATGATGCTGCTCTTGTTTCCTGTGGCACCAGAGATACCCAGGGTTTCTGCTGCGACTGGTTGGAAAATAAAAAAAGATACGTATGGAAATTAGTTAGTGTTTGAGTCCAATGACCAAAGAAACCCACTGCTTCACGAAGCCTGAAGATCCCAGAAGTGACTCACACACAAAGGAGCCTGGCTGTTCTCTTCAAAACGAGATCACGTTTGATTCTTCTCCATCAAACGGTTTGTTAGTGATCCTCATGACCCTGTGTAGCTGAGGCTCTCAGCGTTCCAATGACACGTCAATCAAGTCTGTGGACCAATCAGGGGCCAAGTTATGGTGATGCACATCAAAGGAGGAGGGACAAACACAGGACCATTCTTCAGCAGAACGCATTCGGCCGCAGGGCGTCTGGACTCTCCCTTAGAGACAGGGTTAGGAGCTCGGACGTCCGGGAGAGACTCGGAGTGGAGCCGCTGCTCCTCCACGTCGAGAGGAGCCAGTTGAGGTGGTTCAGATGCCTCCTGGACGCCTTCCTGGTGAGGTGTTCCGGGCATGTCCAACTGGGAGCAGGCCCCGGGGCAGACCAAGAACACGCTGGAGAGACTACATGTCTCAACTGGCCTGGGAACGCCTCGGTATACCCCCGGAGGAGCTGGAGGCGGTGGCTGGGGAGGTCTGGCTTCGTTTCATTGGTTTATTTTTTGTCATGGTATCGAAATAGGTATCAAGAATCGTGAAATTTTATTGGTATTGGTACTGCCTTAAACATTATACATTTCTGGTATTGTGACATCCCTATAAACCACTGACATATGTAGTAGGAACACACACACACACACACACACACACACACGCTGGTACCTGCTGATCTCCACCTCGTCCGTGAGCAGACTCTCGATGCGGAAGGGTTGGCTGAGAGGGATCCCTCTCTCCAGAACGTCTCTCTGCCACACCTCGTACACCATCTCGTTACGGAAGTCCCAGCTGAAGGCTCCTTCGTAGCTCAGGAACGCTGCGCTGATGAGACAATCTCCCAGGAGACGCACTCGTCTCTTCTTCAGTTCCTGCAGATCCTCCGTCCAGCTGCGGAGATAAAACAACCACGTTCCTTCACTGCAGAGTCAAACCATGATCCAGCCCTCGCTATCACCCACAGGAGGATCTCACTGCTCAAACGCTGCTCAATGCTCCTAAAGCGCCTCAGGAGAAACAGCGTGAGACAGAAAAGGTACGTGAGACACCTGTGTCTGGATCAAAATGTGGATGCTATGTCCGGCATCAGAACTGAGCAGGTTGTGAGCGCTGCTGAGAAAAGGTGGAGCTGTCGTTAGTTCCACTGCAGGTAAACAGGAGTGTTATTATCTCACCACTGAGCACAGCGTGAGACATTACTGAGACCTCCACTCAAACCCCCCCACTGCCCCTCTTTTTCTCATATCTCTGCTGGACACTAACCGCTGGTTCTCTGATCCAAGGCCTGAGATGAGTTTATCCGCGGCGACAAGTCTGCGCTCCATGACCTCGGCCTCCTCTTGCAGTAGCAGTTTCTCACTCATGGCGGCGCTGTACTTGTCTCCCAGAGCCCCCAGCTCCTTCTGGATGGCCGTCAGCTCGCTCTGGATTCGCTCCAGCTCTCGCTTGCTCTGGAAGAAGTTCTTTTCCAGCCTGGCCACCTGCAAACAAGCAGTGTTTACCAACAGCTGCCGCTCTACTGTGGAGTCGCACATTCACTGTCTACAGTGTTAGTTACTTCAGAATAAGACCACACTCTTAAAGCCATCCATCTGTCTGTTACTGCATTAAAACGCATTAACAGTCTGTTGAATCACACACACAGAGGGCAACAGCGACCTGTTGTTTGCCAAATAGTGAGCCCACCTCCATCTACACTCTTAAACCTCAGACCTTGCCAGATACTGACCTCACTTTGTGTCCTCCATCAGTCGGCATTAACCCTGTCCATTTTATCACATAACTGTTAATATTGAACCATTTAATCACCAGATTACCACCAACAGAGTGTCTTTTTGGTCCCTGATGATAACACGGTGTGTGCATTAACAGGTGAAAACACTGAACTCCCACACATTATCAGCTCTGAGCTTATTCTACACCTCCACATTTTTAGACAAAAACGAGGACACTGTTTCCCTTACCATCTCTGTTACAAATGATTATTAATGACTTTTAAGTTGTTTACAACGTAATTAATAGCCAGGCTTTATGATGTCTTATTTTAAAGTGGTACCAGCAAGTGACAGAGCATTAAGAGACCTGTCAAGAGACAGTAAGACGTCCACTGCTGTATTTATAGACTGCTCTCCCAGCAGACAGGGCTTTGATCCCCCACTCGATTAAGCCCACTATGTTACACCATCCCTAAAGCCTCCTGAATCTGTGAGTTGCAAGTCAGTGTAGGCCGCGGTACAGTGTTAGCCATGGCTTATTGCATGAGTCCAGAAATATCAGAGCATCCCTCGTTTCCACAGAGGAGTCTGACCTTCTCTCTCTTGGGTTTGATCTCTCTGGCCATGTCACAGTAGCCCATTACAGCCTCCACAAACTTCAGCATCCCTGAGCCGGCTTTACTGATGGCCTGCATCTCGTCGAACGTCGTGTTAAGGTTCTTCAGGAAACCTGAGAGAGGAAAACATAAGAGCAGAGGGTTAAAGAAGGACTGGCTCAGTGTGGGTCATCCTCAGCGCTGCAGTGACACTGACGTGGTGGTGCTGTGTTAGTGTGTGTTGTGCTGGTGTAGAGTGGATCAGACACAGCAGTGCTGCTGGAGTTTTTAACCCCTCAGTGTCTGGACTGAGAACAGTCCACCGACCAAAAACATCCAGCCGACAGCGTCCTGTGTCACTGATGAAGGACTAGAGGACGAGCGACACACACTGTGCAGCGACAGATGAGCTACTGTCTCTGACTTTACATCTACAAGGTGGACCAATGAGGGAGGAGTCTACAAGGTCTACAAGGTGGACCAATGTCTCACAGAGTGGACAAAGAGTGGACACAGGGTTTAAAAACTCCAGCAACACTGCTGTGTCTGATCCACTCTACACCAGCACAACACACACTAACACATGTATAAACCAGAGAGATGTTTATTATGTACAGTACGTGTAAGATAAAGAATATACAACACTGCTCCTCACCTCGGACAGTCTTGACCTGGCCAGAGCTGATGGAGTCACAGTCCATCTCCATGAGCGAGCGCAGGAAATTGGCCTCGGACATCATGCCTTTGGCCGTCTTCCAGCTGATCTCCTTGTATCCGCGCATGACCAGGATACACTCACACACCACCTGCACCTGCTTCGGCGGCTTGGCGAAGGATCTGTACGTCAGAGGAAACAGAAAACTCTCACAGTGTCCAGTCAAAGAAAGCAGTGGTCAGCGATCTAAGCTTTGGCCCTGTCCCCATGCGTCGATGCTTCTGTCGTCCAAGGCTTAGGGCCCTTAATCTCCCCCATCCCTCTGCTCACGGTGCTGGTTAGTGCGGGCGTCTGAAGGTCGATGTGGCTCTTCTTCGGAGTGTTAAACTGTTTGACATTGAGGGCACTGTGTGACATTGAGGGAATATTGAGACTATGGGCCTGTCCCGAAACCTAGTGAGCTGTCTACATAGAGAACATTTTACATCACAGTGTGTGCACTGCCCATTCTGAGACACCTTAAATATGTTACCAACTGAGATACCTTAATCTGGCAGAATTTGTGGTATATCACTAAGACTGTCCCATGATGCAACACAAGCACAACTCCCTTCTATTTCTCTCTTTCTCGCAATTAAAAGGCTTGTCTTCCTTGTGGGGACCAGCTGGGGGTAAACCTTTTTAATGTGGGACATGTTAGAAGGCTTAAGGTACTATTAATGGTAAATCTCCACAAAAAGAATGGAAGTGTGTATGTGTGTGTGTGTGTTTGTGTGATTTTGTTCACAGCAGTGGATGGGTTAACTTATTTTATCATAATAAGCTTCTAATTCACATCTATTACTTATTTATGAGATTGATGGATGACTGTGGACGCAGTGCACATAGAGGACGCAGTGGACATAGAGGATGTAGTGGACACAACGTACACAGTGGAAGTAGAGGACATAGTTGACACGGACGTAGAGGATGTAGTGGACATAGTGAATGTAGAGGACATGGTGGAAGTAGAGGATGCAGTGAACACAGTGGACATGGAGGACATAGTGGATGTAGAGGACATAGTGGATGTAGAGGATGCAGTGGATGCAGTGGACGTAGAGGATGTTGAGTACGCAGTGGACATGGAGGACATAGTGGATGTAGAGGACATAGTGGATGTAGAGGATGCAGTGGAAGTAGAGGATGTTGAGTACGCAGTGAACATAGAGGTCATAGTGGATGTAGAGGATGCAGTGGAAGTAAAGGACGTAGTGGGCACAGTGGTAGCAGTGGACACAGAGGTTGTAGAGGACGCAGAGGACGTGGTGAACACGAGTAACAGATTTCTGATGGTACAAGTCAATGGGAGAAGTCTCAGTCCGAGTTCAGGTGGGTCAGATTTACCTGATCTCCGTGACGTCGGACTTGTCCAGGTCCTGGAGGGCGATGCGAGCGGCCTCCAGAGCAGGGAGCGCCTCGGCCAGAGAGCTCTCAGCGTCCATCTTCTCCACCGCAATCACTTTATTCTGCTCCTCGATCTCCGTCGCCTTGTCCTCTGCCAGAGCTTTCTTCTCCTCCGCTTCAGGAGGAAAACAGATCAGTCATCACCATCGACATCTTCAACATCATCATCATCATCTCAGTTTACCCTGTAGATACTCCACACACTGCAGATCATTATCACTCCACTTCACTGTTAGAATGTAAACACTGTACACGTTGCCGATCAATAGTGGATTATAATCTGTACTTATTTAAATAAAGGAAACAGCCCTAGCTGTTTCCAGAACCTGATGTTCTGAACTAAGATGAACTGAAAGTATGAGGAAAGAGACAGGGAGTGTGTTCACTGACCCACTGCAGTGTTGGTGGAGATCTCCTGCAGCAGACTCTCACAGGCTGATGACTTCTCCGCCAGCACCACCTTCTGCTCCGCCAGCTTAGTGTTCAGCTCAGCCAGCTGTACACTGGCCTCCTCCAGCTTATCCAAACCTCCCTCCAAACGCTTACACTGAGCTATAAAACACACACACACACACACACAGTGTAAACACATTCAAACGCAGATACACTGTTAGGCCTAGAGTTTATGAGAGCACACATGGGCACATCTTGATCTCCGTCTCCCCCTATCAGTCAGCATCATGCCAGACAGTTCCCTGGACAGTTAGTGTTCTCCTCCGAGCATGTTCAGCTTCCCAGTGACATGTTAGAAGCATTGTGAAATAAAAGGATGGAGACAATACTGTGTCCAAAAGTCTGTGTGGGGTTTGGTTCAGAGGATTTACAGATGAGGCTTTAGACGCTAGCAATCGTGAATGTAGCTATTACTTTTAATATTATGCAACAGCTCCCACAAAATGACAAATGAGCGGGAGAATGTTTGAACACTGAATAACAATTACACACTTTTGTGGACCTAATAAAAGCCTCACGCTGAAGTCCTCACCGAGGATGTACTTGTCCTTGTCCTCCAGCAGGTGGGAGTAGGTGTTGATGAAGTCCAGGTAGTTTTTGGGCGTGACGTAGTTGCTGCGGCGGAGCTTCTGCTGGAACAGTTTGCTGTACTCTCCCACAGAGCCGTGCACCGCGCACACGTGACCTATCACTGCCTCTGTGTGAGCCTCAGGAATCATACGACTCTCCCCTGCAACAAACACAACTGTAATGTACCTGTACAACACCTGTACAATCAACACTGGGGTGTAGTACAGGCTCAGCTCTCTCATTAGAGAAAAGAGGATGATCCACTGGAGTGAAAACCAGTGCAGGACTGAAGAAGCTCCCGGGGAGACAGAGGTAAACGTAGGGAAGGTTTTATTTAATTAAAAGGACACAATAGAAACAAACAATGTGTCACGCCCTTGTCCTGTCGTGTCTGCTTTCCCTGCCATGTGCTCTCTTAACACATGGTCGTGTTTCTTATTGTTTGTGTCTCCGCCCTTTTTCCTCCTTGTCAGTTCATTTGTAATCCGGCCCCCTCGTTATCTGTTCCAGGTGTCTCTTGTCTGCGTGATGTATTTACGTTCCCTTGTCGGTCATTTATTTCCTCTGTCATTGGTTTGCGCTTTAGTTTGTCTGTTTCTCTCCACCTTCGTTTTCGTGCTCTCCGGTCTGTCTGTCTGTTTTTCATGCCCACCAAGTCAGTCTTTGTATCTCTCTTGTCTCATGTCTCTTTGTGTCTTTTCTCTGTTTAGGCCTGTGTTCAAGTTTACTCTCTTTATCTCTGTGTTTAAGTTTACTCTGCTTTAGCTTTCTGTCTTGGTTGTCTGTTTAGTTCTCCTTGTCCAGGTGTCTGTTTAGTTCTCTGTTCAGCTCTCTGTCTAGTCTCAGTCTGTTTCTAGTTCTCTGTCTGTTTAGCTATCTCAGTCCAGGTTTGTCTGTATCTGTATCTCAGTTTAGTTCACTCCATGTATTGTCCTTCTGTCCAAGTCTCTGTCTCAGTCTTTCTTTGTTTAAGAATTCTGTCTGTTGTGCTAGTCTCTTTCTGTTTGGTTATCGTGTGTTTCAATAAAGTCACTGTGTTTTAGCGAGTGTGTCTGCCTCCATCAGTCCGCCCCGCGATCCTGACACAATGATAAACTAATCAAAACAACGTGAAACCTCATAACAAATCACTAGACACAGACCTGAAGGCTAAGATTAACAAGAAAAGAAACTCATATAACCGAATAAAAGGAGACCAAGGACCTAGACCACACAAGACAATCTGAAGAAACAAGACAGACATCTACAGCCCTAGACACTAAGGAGAGACCTAAACAAAAACTCTGAATTACTACATAAAACAAACACAGAGACCTGGACAGAGAGAGAGAGGAATGTAAATGGTGGACAAACACTTAGACTCGGGACAGCGCTTATAAACTACAGGGGAATACAAAAACACCTGGGAACAAGAGTCACATGACACAGGAGGAGGTGTGGCAGGAGATCACATGGTTGACATAAACAGCACATGGTGGGAACAAGACAAAGCACAAAACAAGGGTTGAAATCAAAGAACAGAGAGGCAAAGCATGACAGTAAACAAGGGAGATACAGACAGAGCAGGAACACAGTAGACAGGGCAAAGGCATGACATAGTAATCGTTATGTTATCAGCAAACATGAAGAGCACATTTTTAAAAAACTGAGAGCACTACTCGCTCTTTCTTTGCTCTTGTGCAAAATGAATGTCCTCACAGTAAGATCTGTGCTGCTCACTCAGATTTACAGCACTCACAAACCTTTCAGCGCAATTTTACTGCCATGAGTCCTCAGCCAATCAGAAGAGGTGATGTATTTAAACCAATGACACTGCTACTGACTTTCTTCTCTTAATTATCATTGGCTGAGAAGGGCGCAGTGAACACACCCACTTCTCCAGACTGATTTACCATCGGCAGATTGATCGGACGCGGGTCGCGGGGAGTAGAGGCTGAGACCGATGTTGATGACCATGGTGTTTGGACAGATGATGTTCTGAAGGCTGTTGTGATGTGTGGATCAGGTCTAAACTTTGGCGATTTGCTGAGGATTTATATAAAACTGAAAATGGTGTGCACCAAGATCATGGGGTTAACCAACAAATTCTACAAGAGAAAAACAAAACACTCTCCTCTGAACGTGTGAAGCCCTACAGACAATAAAGACGTACCTAAGAAGGACTGAGCCACGGCACGTAAAGCCTGAAGAGGCCAGGGTAGGAACCAGTCGATACCAGTGTTATTCACAAGCCCTGAAACACACACACACACATACACATACACACACATAAACACACACACATATACAGACAGTTAAAGAACAGCACTGATGTGGTCAAATCATTCAAGTGACTACCCCACAGAGCAGGTGTGATGTGGTGGTGGATCATTCTCAGCGCTGCAGTGACACTGACGTGGTGGTGGTGTGTTAGTGTGTGTTGTGCTGGTGCGAGTGGATCAGACACAGCAGTGCTGCTGGAGTTTTTAAACCCCTCAGTGTCTGGACTGAGAACAGTCCACCGACCAAAAACATCCAGCCGACAGCGTCCTGTGTCACTGATGAAGGACTAGAGGATGAGCGACACACACTGTGCAGCGACAGATGAGCTACTGTCTCTGACTCTACATCTACAAGGTGGACCAACGAGGGAGGAGTGTCTCACAGAGTGGACAGAGAGTGGACACAGGGTTTAAAAACTCCAGCAGCACTGCTGTGTCTGATCCACTCTACACCAGCACAACACACACTAACACACCACCACCACGTCAGTGTCACTGCAGCGCTGAGAATGATCCACCACCACATCACACCTGCTCTCTGGGGGTCCTGAGAGAGGTGTCCGTGTAGAAACAAGGAGGTGGCTTTAATGTTATGGCTGATCAGAGTGTATCTTATAAACTCAAGATGTTTCCTATTTAAAAACTGGAGCAAAGCAGTGGAGGTCTTGGTTGCTCTGTATTTTAAAGCAGCTGCTGTTTGTCCTGTGTTACCTGGGAAGTTCCTGCAGCGGGTCCTGAGGACGTCCCCCACAGGAGACATGCCCAGGACGATGTGCAGGTTGCAGGAGCTCTTGTTCACAAAGTACTGCCACACACTCTCTTTGGAGGGTCCTGAGCCCATCTTCAGAGCCTCGTCCCGGAGCTGATTCAGGATGGAGTCCTTCTCATCGTCAGGGAACAGTGCTGGAACCATTCCTGCTCAAGCACACACACACACACACACACACACACACACAAACAGTACCATTTTTACTCCTTATTCCTTAAAGAGAATCTGGTGTTCGATGCATGTTCACAAGTGTGAATCTGGAGTCCACCAACCCACACACTGTGAAACAAGACCCCAGTCAGTTTACTGTGCGCTGCCTGAGTCAGAAACACAGGATAAAACGAGTCGTTCTGATTCTGCTCCGCTTCTGACGTCAAGTGCAAAGACTTTAGAATGGCCCCGCCCCCTCGTCTGAGTCTGTCCAATCACAGCGCTGGACCCGTGTTTATGTGAGAGCGCAAAGACGAGGTTAAACTCAGCAAAACAGACACAATGAGCGCGGAGAAATAAGAGCACTGAGTAAAAACGGAGAAGAAAGAGAACAGAGTGAAAACGGCTAAAAACCAGAGCTTCTGCTCCTCGCTCCTCA
Organism: Hoplias malabaricus; assembly: GCF_029633855.1. Taxonomy (NCBI): domain Eukaryota; kingdom Metazoa; phylum Chordata; class Actinopteri; order Characiformes; family Erythrinidae; genus Hoplias; species Hoplias malabaricus. Next base: position 27,762,636 of record NC_089820.1, read on the forward strand.
CTGCTGTGCGCTCGGGGTCGGGGTGAACAGCGAGCGGCTCATTATCATTTAAAGGAACAGGTGCTGAAAGCGGGCGTTCTGAACAGGGCTGTTTACACAGGGGGATAACACTGCTGTGCGCTTGGGGTCGGGGTGAACAGGGGTGAAATTAATTACATTAATTAATTTGTTCATTCATCTTCAGTAAACACTTCATTCTTCATTCTTAGGGTTGGAGTTTCCCCTTCACGAGTTGCGAGTGTCTTTTACCTGAGGTGAGCATGTTGTTAATGAGCTCCAGAAATCCCTCCTCTGCTACATGAGCGTCAGTGAACAGGAACACGGTTCTCTTGTTCTCGATGCCTAGTTTTATATACAGGGTCTTCAGATCCTCTCGGAAGTTGGACTCTGAGTAGCCTCTGCTCAACACAATCTCAAACACCTGCAAACACAGAAAGATCTCTCATTATCAATCAGTCATTTTATCTTTAGGAACACCTAATAAACACAGGAACACCTAATAAACAACAGCTTAGTGCAGTAATCCCTCATTTCAACAACAAAACAGCATCGAAATAAAACAGGACTAACGAAAGACAGGGTAATGCTTTTGAGTGTTTGCGGTTCTATACAGAAATACTGTCTTGAAGAACCTTTTTAGGAGTATGTTAAATGCTGCCAATTGTTTGGTCCAACTGAGGGGGTGTGTTCCAGCAGGACAAGAAGCGACTGTATCTTTTAATGTGGAGCGGTGTGTGTGAGTAAGAAGTGACTGTATCTTTTTAAGGTGGAGCGGTGTGTGTGAGTAAGAAGCGACTGTATCTTTTAATGTGGAGCGGTGTGTGTGAGTAAGAAGCGACTGTATCTTTTAAGGTGGAGCGGTGTGTGTGAGTAAGAAGCGACTGTATCTTTTAATGTGGAGCGGTGTGTGTGTGAGTAAGAAGCGACTGTATCTTTTAAGGTGGAGCGGTGTGTATAAGTAAGAAGCGACTGTATCTTTTAATGTGGAGCGGTGCGTGTGAGTAAGAAGCGACTGTATCTTTTAAGGTGGAGCGGTGTGTGTGAGTAAGAAGTGACTGTATCTTTTAAGGTGGAGCGGTGCGTGTGAGTAAGAAGTGACTGTATCTTTTAAGGTGGAGCGGTGCGTGTGAGTAAGAAGCGACTGTATCTTTTAATGTGGAGCGGTGTGTGTGTGAGTAAGAAGCGACTGTATCTTTTTAAGGTGGAGCGATGTGGGTGAGAAAGAAGCGACTGTATCTTTTAAGGTGGAGCGGTGCGTGTGAGTAAGAAGTGACTGTATCTTTTAAGGTGGAGCGGTGCGTGTGAGTAAGAAGCGACTGTATCTTTTAATGTGGAGCGATGCGGGTGAGTAAGAAGCGACTGTATCTTTTAAGCTGGAGCGGTGTGTGTGAGTAAGAAGCGACTGTATCTTTTAAGGTGGAGCGGTGTGTGTGAGTAAGAAGCGACTGTATCTTTTAAGGTGGAGCGGTGTGTGTGAGTAAGAAGCGACTGTATCATTTAAGATGGAGCGATGTGGGTGAGTAAGAAGCGACTGTACCTTTTAAGGTGGAGCGGTGTGTGTGAGTAAGAAGCGACTGTATCTTTTAAAGTGGAGCGGTGTGTGTGAGTAAGAAGCGACTGTATCTTTTAATGTGGAGAGGTGTGTGTGAGTAAGAAGCGACTGTATCTTTTAATGTGGAGCGGTGTGTGTGAGTAAGAAGTGACTGTATCTTTTTAAGGTGGAGCGCTGTGTGTGAGTAAGAAGCGACTGTATCTCTTTAAGGTGGAGCGGTGTGTGTGAATAAGAAGCGACTGTATCTTTTAAGGTGGAGCGGTGTGTGTGAGTAAGAAGCGACTGTATCATTTAAGGTGGAGCGGTGTGTGTGAGTAAGAAGCGACTGTATCTTTTAAGGTGGAGCGATGTGGGTGAGTAAGAAGCGACTGTATCTTTTAAGGTGGAGCGGTGTGTGTGAGTAAGAAGCGACTGTATCTTTTAAAGTGGAGCGGTGTGTGTGAGTAAGAAGCGACTGTATCTTTTAATGTGGAGAGGTGTGTGTGAGTAAGAAGCGACTGTATCTTTTAATGTGGAGCGGTGTGTGTGAGTAAGAAGTGACTGTATCTTTTTAAGGTGGAGCGCTGTGTGTGAGTAAGAAGCGACTGTATCTCTTTAAGGTGGAGCGGTGTGTGTGAATAAGAAGCGACTGTATCTTTTAATGTGGAGCGGTGTGTGTGAGTAAGAAGCGACTGTATCTTTTCAAGGTGGAGCGGTGTGTGTGTGAGTAAGAAGCGACTGTATCTTTTTAAGGTGGAGCGATGTGGGTGAGAAAGAAGCGATTGTATCTTTTAAGGTGGAGCGGTGCGTGTGAGTAAGAAGCGACTGTATCTTCTAAGGTACAGTTTTACTTCTTTCTTTTAAGGTGGAGCGATGTGGGTGAGTAAGAAGCGACTGTATCTTTTAAGGTGGAGCGGTGCGTGTGAGTAAGAAGTGACTGTATCTTTTAAGGTGGAGCGGTGCGTGTGAGTAAGAAGCGACTGTATCTTTTAATGTGGAGCGGTGTGTGTGTGAGTAAGAAGCGACTGTATCTTTTAAGGTGGAGCGATGCGGGTGAGTAAGAAGCGACTGTATCTTTTAAGCTGGAGCGGTGTGTGTGAGTAAGAAATGACTGTATCTTTTAAGGTGGAGCGGTGTGTGTGAGTAAGAAGCGACTGTATCTTTTAAGGTGGAGCGATGTGGGTGAGTAAGAAGCGACTGTACCTTTTAAGGTGGAGCGGTGTGTGTGAGTAAGAAGCGACTGTATCTTTTAAAGTGGAGCGGTGTGTGTGAGTAAGAAGCGACTGTATCTTTTAATGTGGAGAGGTGTGTGTGAGTAAGAAGCGACTGTATCTTTTAATGTGGAGCGGTGTGTGTGAGTAAGAAGCGACTGTATCTTTTAATGTGGAGCGGTGTGTGTGAGTAAGAAGCGACTGTATCTTTTAATGTGGAGCGGTGTGTGTGAGTAAGAAGCGACTGTATCTTTTAATGTGGAGCGGTGTGTGTGAGTAAGAAGCGACTGTATCTTTTAATGTGGAGCGGTGTGTGTGAGTAAGAAGTGACTGTATCTTTTTAAGGTGGAGCGCTGTGTGTGAGTAAGAAGCGACTGTATCTCTTTAAGGTGGAGCGGTGTGGGTGAGTAAGAAGCGACTGTACCTTTTAAGGTGGAGCGGTGTGTGTGAGTAAGAAGCGACTGTATCTTTTAAAGTGGAGCGGTGTGTGTGAGTAAGAAGCGACTGTATCTTTTAATGTGGAGAGGTGTGTGTGAGTAAGAAGGGACTGTATCTTTTAATGTGGAGCGGTGTGTGTGAGTAAGAAGTGACTGTATCTTTTTAAGGTGGAGCGCTGTGTGTGAGTAAGAAGCGACTGTATCTCTTTAAGGTGGAGCGGTGTGTGTGAATAAGAAGCGACTGTATCTTTTAATGTGGAGCGGTGTGTGTGAGTAAGAAGCGACTGTACCTTTTAATGTGGAGCGGTGTGTGTGTGAGTAAGAAGCGACTGTATCTTTTAAGGTGGAGCGGTGTGTGTGAGTAAGAAGCGACTGTATCTTTTAAGGTGGAGCGGTGCGTGTGAGTAAGAAGCGACTGTATCTTTTAAGGTGGAGCGGTGCGTGTGAGTAAGAAGCGACTGTATCTTTTAAGGTGGAGCGGTGCGTGTGAGTAAGAAGCGACTGTATCTTTTAATGTGGAGAGGTGTGTGTGAGTAAGAAGCGACTGTATCTTTTAATGTGGAGCGGTGTGTGTGAGTAAGAAGTGACTGTATCTTTTTAAGGTGGAGCGCTGTGTGTGAGTAAGAAGCGACTGTATCTCTTTAATGTGGAGCGGTGTGTGTGAATAAGAAGCGACTGTATCATTTAAGATGGAGCGGTGTGTGTGAGTAAGAAGCGACTGTATCTTTTAAGGTGGAGCGATGTGGGTGAGTAAGAAGCGACTGTACCTTTTAAGGTGGAGCGGTGTGTGTGAGTAAGAAGCGACTGTATCTTTTAAAGTGGAGCGGTGTGTGTGAGTAAGAAGCGACTGTATCTTTTAATGTGGAGAGGTGTGTGTGAGTAAGAAGCGACTGTATCTTTTAATGTGGAGCGGTGTGTGTGAGTAAGAAGTGACTGTATCTTTTTAAGGTGGAGCGCTGTGTGTGAGTAAGAAGCGACTGTATCTCTTTAATGTGGAGCGGTGTGTGTGAATAAGAAGCGACTGTATCATTTAAGATGGAGCGGTGTGTGTGAGTAAGAAGCGACTGTATCTTTTAAGGTGGAGCGATGTGGGTGAGTAAGAAGCGACTGTACCTTTTAAGGTGGAGCGGTGTGTGTGAGTAAGAAGCGACTGTATCTTTTAAAGTGGAGCGGTGTGTGTGAGTAAGAAGCGACTGTATCTTTTAATGTGGAGAGGTGTGTGTGAGTAAGAAGCGACTGTATCTTTTAATGTGGAGCGGTGTGTGTGAGTAAGAAGTGACTGTATCTGTTTAAGGTGGAGCGCTGTGTGTGAGTAAGAAGCGACTGTATCTCTTTAATGTGGAGCGGTGTGTGTGAATAAGAAGCGACTGTATCTTTTAAGGTGGAGCGGTGTGTGTGAGTAAGAAGCGACTGTATCTTTTAATGTGGAGCGGTGTGTGTGAGTAAGAAGCGACTGTATCTTTTAAAGTGGAGCGGTGTGTGTGAGTAAGAAGCGACTGTATCTTTTAAGGTGGAGCGGTGTGTGTGAGTAAGAAGCGACTGTATCTTTTAATGTGGAGAGGTGTGTGTGAGTAAGAAGCGACTGTATCTTTTAATGTGGAGCGGTGTGTGTGAGTAAGAAGTGACTGTATCTTTTTAAGGTGGAGCGCTGTGTGTGAGTAAGAAGCGACTGTATCTCTTTAAGGTGGAGCGGTGTGTGTGAATAAGAAGCGACTGTATCTTTTAAGGTGGAGCGGTGTGTGTGAGTAAGAAGCGACTGTATCTTTTTAAGGTGGAGCGGTGTGTGTGTGAGTAAGAAGCGACTGTATCTTTTTAAGGTGGAGCGATGTGGGTGAGAAAGAAGCGATTGTATCTTTTAAGGTGGAGCGGTGCGTGTGAGTAAGAAGCGACTGTATCTTTTAATGTGGAGCGGTGTGTGTGTGAGTAAGAAGCGACTGTATCTTTTAAGGTGGAGCGATGCGGGTGAGTAAGAAGCGACTGTATCTTTTAAGCTGGAGCGGTGTGTGTGAGTAAGAAGTGACTGTATCTTTTAATGTGGAGCGGTGTGTGTGAGTAAGAAGCGACTGTATCTTTTAATGTGGAGCGGTGTGTGTGAGTAAGAAGCGACTGTATCTTTTAATGTGGAGCGGTGTGTGTGAGTAAGAAGCGACTGTATCTTTTAATGTGGAGCGGTGTGTGTGAGTAAGAAGCGACTGTATCTTTTAATGTGGAGCGGTGTGTGTGAGTAAGAAGCGACCGTATCTTTTAATGTGGAGCGGTGTGTGTGAGTAAGAAGCGACCGTATCTTTTAATGTGGAGCGGTGTGTGTGAGTAAGAAGCGACTGTATCTTTTAATGTGGAGCGGTGTGTGTGAGTAAGAAGCGACTGTATCTTTTAATGTGGAGCGGTGTGTGTGAGTAAGAAGCGACTGTATCTTTTAATGTGGAGCGGTGTGTGTGAGTAAGAAGCGACTGTATCTTTTAATGTGGAGCGGTGTGTGTGAGTAAGAAGTGACTGTATCTTTTTAAGGTGGAGCGCTGTGTGTGAGTAAGAAGCGACTGTATCTTTTTAAGGTGGAGCGATGTGGGTGAGAAAGAAGCGACTGTATCTTTTAAGGTGGAGCGGTGCGTGTGAGTAAGAAGTGACTGTATTTTCTAAGGTACAGTTTTACTTCTTTCTTTTAAGGTGGAGCGATGTGGGTGAGTAAGAAGCGACTGTATCTTTTAAAGTGGAGCGGTGCGTGTGAATAAGAAGCGACTGTATCTTTTAAGGTGGAGCGGTGCGTGTGAGTAAGAAGCGACTGTATCTTTTAATGTGGAGCGGTGTGTGTGTGAGTAAGAAGCGACTGTATCTTTTAAGGTGGAGCGATTCGGGTGAGTAAGAAGCGACTGTATCTTTTAAGCTGGAGCGGTGTGTGTGAGTAAGAAGTGACTGTATCTTTTAAGGTGGAGCGGTGTGTGTGAGTAAGAAGCGACTGTATCTTTTAAGGTGGAGCGGTGTGGGTGAGTAAGAAGCGACTGTACCTTTTAAGGTGGAGCGGTGTGTGTGAGTAAGAAGCGACTGTATCTTTTAATGTGGAGCGGTGTGTGTGAGTAAGAAGCGACTGTATCTTTTAATGTGGAGCGGTGTGTGTGAGTAAGAAGTGACTGTATATTTTTAAGGTGGAGCGCTGTGTGTGAGTAAGAAGCGACTGTATCTCTTTAAGGTGGAGCGGTGTGTGTGAGTAAGAAGCGACTGTATCTTTTAAGGTGGAGCGGTGTGTGTGAGTAAGAAGCGACTGTATCTTTTAATGTGGAGCGGTGTGTGTGAGTAAGAAGCGACTGTATCTTTTAATGTGGAGCGGTGCGTGTGAGTAAGAAGCGACTGTATCTTTTAAGGTGGAGCGGTGCGTGTGAGTAAGAAGCGACTGTATCTTTTAAGGTGGAGCGGTGCGTGTGAGTAAGAAGCGACTGTATATTTTAACGTGGAGCGGTGCATGTGAGTAAGAAGCGACTGTATCTTTTAATGTGGAGCGGTGTGTTTGAGTAAGAAGATACTGTATCTTTTAAGGTGGAGCGGTGTGTGTGAGTAAGAAGTGAGTGTATCTTTTAATGTGGAGTGATGTGGGTGAGTAAGAAGCGACTATCTTTTAAGGTGGAGCGGTGTGTGTGAGTAAGAAGTGACTGTATCTTTTAAGGTGGAGTGATGTGGGTGAGTAAGAAGCGACTGTATCTTTTAAGGTGGAGCGGTGTGTGTGAGTAAGGAGCGGCTGTATCTTTTAAGGTGGAGCGGTGTGTGTGAGTAAGAAGCGACTGGATTATTTAAGGTGGAACGGTATGTGTGAGTAAGAAGTGACTGTATCTTTTAAGGTGGAGCGGTGTGTGTGAGTAAGGAGCGGCTGTATCTTTTAAGGTGGAGCGGTGTGTGTGAGTAAGAAGCGACTGTAACTTGTTGGTGTCTGAAGTGTAAATTGTCTGTAAGTGTTTATTCACTGTTTGAATTCCCACAGAAACTCATGTGTAACTCGAGCTGTTTAGTTTTGTAGCACATTCGCTCTGTGTTTACTTTCATGTGCTCTCCTGAATTTAGAGTCAGTTCCACCTTAAGTAATGTAACTGTAACAGCAAAAATAAGTCAGTGTTACCCCCCTATGGAGCAGGAATAGAGCAACATCCTCATCTCTTTTCATGCCTTTTAATATTTGGAGGTATCTCCACCATCTAAACACCCCCAGATGTAATTTCTCGGCAATATCTCATACGTCTCCTTTAATGTAAGCACATTAGACCTTTTTTTCCAGCACAGGAGAAAACTGAAGAGCAGGAAATCAATTTTATAAAAAGTGTTTATTGATTAAAACTGAACAGCGCCTTTAACAATCCCAATATTAAATTTAGTGTTTGACGTGTTAAATTTAAACTTAGTTAACATCAGAGGAGCAGGAGTTGTGAATGAAGGTAGGAAGGAGGTCTTCTGAAGGTTTATTACCTCGCAGCCTGCAGTGAAAGCAGCCAGTTTGGTCAGGGACTGTTTCCCGGACCCTCCCACTCCAACCAGCAGGGCGTGGCCTCGGTCCATCCTGATGATGCGGTGGATTCTGGTCAGGTGATCCAGCGCATCCTCAAACAGCACCAGATTCATTCTCGTCTTGTTCTCATTGTACGCTTCCAGGATCTCCTACAGGGGGCAGACAGCCACAGTCTCAGTCTGGGTTTCATGTGAACTAGGACCTAGTGATCCAAACAAGGCGTGTACAGCAGTGACCTGGACTTTAACCACTGAACTCCTGGGATTATTACATCTTCAACCTTTTCACAGAGACTCCTAAACTCCAAAACCGTGGGGTTCACTCTCAAAGGCTGAGGGGGCGCCTTGGGGAGGCCTGACCTTAAGCAAGGGAAAGGTGCTATGATAATAGAGGTGATGATAGTGGGATGTTATCAGGAAAGAGAAAGGTCACTGGTTGAAATAAGAATAAGAATAATAAGGCTTGGCCTTCAACAACAAGAATACAAAATGTAGATTAGTTCAGAAATGTACAGTGATTTTAAAGCTGCCCGTGTGTAGGTGAGTGAACGATTTAGAGGCCAGTTCCATGTGGTGCTTGCGAGATGCTGAGCTGCGCCCAAAGAAACCTACAGATGTCAGCGTTTCCTCCTTTAAACTCTATGAGCCCCAGTGTGTTCTCTGAGTTTAATGTAGTTTCAGTGAATTATGGCCTTTACTTCAGAACGAGCAGAAAACAGCACGAGGAGCAGCTGAGGTCTCAGGAGTCCAGTAGCTCCTCTGATATCACTGCAGACTGGTGCAGAGCTGCTACAGAACGGCGCTAGTCGCCTGGGAATGAAGCACTGCTCTGTTTTATTTGTGTTCTGATGAAGTATCAGGGTGTTGAAGGGTCGTCTCGTGTCGTAGGGGGAGACTTTAACCCCTACACCCTGTAACTCAGTTCCAAAGGGGGAGAAGTCACTTGAAAACAAGGGGTAGGGATTAAAATAAGAAATGAGGTTAGACCTAAGGGGGGGGGGGGGGGGGGTTTCCTAGTGGCCTTGCAACAAGACATGAGCGGTTTAGTCTTTGCCCTATGGAGCGCTGCATCTCTAATAAAGAGCGGCCAGTAAATTCAGTCCATTTTCCCATGAAGGATCCCTCGGTCCAAGGCCCATGAGCGAATATTAGAAGTGTTTATCTGTCATTACCTGGAACAGAGCTTTGCAGGCATCGAAGTCCTGAACGTCCTCATAGACTCGGGGCTCAGAGTCACTCAGGGCTGTTCTGTAATCTCCAAACAGGATGGGGTCTCTCGTAGTGGCCTCCAGGTCAGAAGTGAAGTGCTCCTCTATCAGCTTCTTAATGAGTCCCTGGACCTGGACACAGCAGAGAGCATCGCTGCTCAGACTGGGTTTGGCTCGACTGGAGTCTGTAAGAAGATCTAGGACTTGGGACTAATTACTACGACATATTCACTACAAAAAATGAAATCTAAGGAAGTAAAATTGACTTAAACGTAGTCTAATCTACACTAAACACTAAATATCTAGTGTTACTCATTTGGAAATCGTTGTAAGAAAATAGAGTATTCAACTTATTTCTAACTTATTTTTACCGGTTTTACATTTAGATATTTTTTCTTAATTCAAGAAAATAACAAAAAATGCTGCTTAAAAGAAGCAAAAATATCTGCCGCTGGAATAAGACACTTTCTGTAAATAAAATGATGTAAAACTGGTAAAACTAAGTTAGAAATAAGTTGAATAATCGTGTTATATACTTACAATGATTTCTAAATGAGTAACACTAGATATTTAGACCACGTTTAAGTCAATTTTACTTCCTTAGATTTAATTTTTTGTTAAAGCAACACTAGGTAAGATCTGGTGTATTTCCTCCTGGGCTCCCGCTACAGGTGCAGAGTGTATTTCACTTTTGAAGTTTTGTCCTGAAATCATCCTTCAGGAGGAGGAAGGGGGGCTCCTGTCTGCCTGCAAACGTTACATAGTGCAGTTTCTGCAGCGCTGAGCCCATAGTAGCAACAATAGAGCCTCTATTCTCCCTGTTACAGCTCAGTGGAGCATCACAGTGATTTTAAAGCTGTGATTTTAAAGTAAAAATACAACCCAGTGTTGCTTTAAGTCACTGAGTGTCTATTATTCAGTAGTTGAAATACCTAGAAATACTTAGTAACTACTTCAATGTAATTAACTACTTAAAGACTAAAGTTTTCAATGTACTTAACTACTTAGAAAGCAGTAATTAGTGTGAAAATGAATTTTAAAGCAGTTGTGTAACGTGTCATTGAACATTATCCCATTCTTTTGTCATCCCTCTGTAACTGGTGTCTATTATTAAAAATGACAACAAAGAAAACAATGAAGTAAAATTAGTGTCATTCCACTTTAAATCGTCTAAAGCCAAACTCACACGTGAATACAGCATTGTCCCTAAGAACAGAGCAATTATTATTATATTATTATTATATTATTTGATATAAACCCAGTGTGATCAGTATCAGAGGCTTCAGTTAAAGTGAAGAGATAAAGAGGGACGTACGAGTGTCTTGTCGGTTTCGTTGATGAGTCGGTCGTGGAACACTCTCAGACACTCGTTTCTCCACATGCGCACGAACTGCGTCACCGTCAGAAATCTGCCACAAATAACAGCGCAGCGACTACATTAAGGCATCGGTTGTTTCTCGAAAGACGACACATCAGCCACGAAATTTTTAAACCTGTGACAGGCGTCAAACTTCTAAAGAGAGTATTTTCAGAACATGAGCAGCTCACAACTAAAAGGAAAAGGAGCAGACATTATTCAGACTTGTATTTGTGAGTGGCTCAGAGCTCTCCTCATAAACAGAATTTAAATCACAGTATGTGACCTCCCAACATCTACGCTGCCCCATTTCTTCGAGCGCTCCTCAGCCCCGGGAGCAGTGAGTGAGTCGAGACGCTGATACCTCTCAGCGTTGGTCAGGGTCAGGCCTTTGAAGACTCGGGACAGATCTCTCAGGTTAAAGATGTAGTGGAACTTGGAGGGAGTTGGGGGCAGGTCTTTAATGATGGTTTTGTAGAGCTCCAGCGTGCAGAAGGTTAGCTTATCGCAGATTCTCTGAATGCATTCCTCAAACGGCTTTGAAATAACGGGAAAAAGAAAGAGTTAATGTCAAACTCAAAATAGCATTGTTGCCCTGCTCTAAAATACTGCCCCCACTGTCCAAATTCATTGACTAACCCCACAGAGCAGGTGTGATGTGGTGGTGGATCAGTCTCAGCGCTGCAGTGACACTGACGTGGTGGTGGTGTGTTAGTGTGTGTTGTGCTGGTGTAGAGTGGATCAGACACAGCAGTGCTGCTGGAGTTTTTAACCCCTCAGTGTCTGGACTGAGAACAGTCCACCGACCAAAAACATCCAGCCGACAGCGTCCTGTGTCACTGATGAAGGACTAGAGGACGAGCAACACACACTGTGCAGATGAGCTACTGTCGCTGACTTTACATCTACAAGGTGGACCAACGTGGGAGGAGTGTCTCACAGAGTGGACAGAGAGTGGACACAGGGTTTAAAATTCCAGCAGCACTGCTGTGTCTGATCCACTCTACACCAGCACAACACACACTAACACACCACCACCACGTCAGTGTCACTGCAGCGCTGAGAATGATCCACCACCACATCACACCTGCTCTGTGGGGGTCCCTCATATGATGAAAGAGGGATAATAAAGTATGCAGTGTAACAGATGGACTACAGTCTAGTCTTGTAAGGGTTAAGTCTGCTGTAGGAGTGTGTCTCTAACCCTGGTGTGTCCTTTGAGGATGGAGGAGTAGATGTGGTGTAGGGCCTCCTCCTCAGGGAAGGGGATGTTGAAGACACTGAACAGAGAGATGAAGCGAGAGTCCACTTCGTTTCGGCCGCCTCCTGCTTTACCCATGGCCGCGATGAAGCCCAGGTCTCTCAGCTGTTTGCAGTTCAGCTCTTTCCCACGGTCGTACATCCCTCCTCTGTCCAGCAGCAGCTTCAGGAGGGCAATGGGCTGCTGGGTCCCGTAGTCATCCACCTGAGAAACAGTAGCCAAGTAAAGAATCAGTGGAATTCTTACTGAAACACAAAATAGATGCAGCTCTTACCTGTCCTTATTCGTGACGAAGCAGCAGCTAAAACTGCTTTTCTTATTTCACAGCTTCTAATTCCAATTTTACCTTCCACCTTAAAAAGTGCAGCAGTTACATTCTGGTGCCTTCAGTCCACCTTAAACTTCACTGTTGAGGTGCTGTTGTGGTGGTTGGTGATGTAGCATGTAAAGGTGGCACTGAGCATGCATTAACGGTGCTATTTTACATCTTGTGTATGATTATTATTACTATCAAGTGAGTTTAAATGTTAGTGATTCTGCTCTATGTTTATCACTGGTTCCCTCTCCCTGAGGGTGTCACTAGATTTTACTTCCGTGCTCAAGACTGTGGGACTACTTTTCTTGGCATAAGTAAGCAGTGATTTAACACACATTAAACACAATGTAGAGGGGTCTTTTCTGTTTTTTTCTCCTTACGTTGCTGAATTGGAGGTTGTGAATTATTGTGTATAAAGTTATGGCTGTGATGGTGATGACGATGGTGATGGTGAAGTTTATCGTCATGACCTGCCTCCGTGGTTTGGCCTTGGGTTCCCTCGCTTTTGTCCGCCACATGCTCTGACGATGTGCCCCTTTCCCTCTCTGGTATTCTTCGTGTGTTTAGTGAGTCAGTTTCACAGGTGTTTCTCACTGTTGTGTAGTTAGGTCTTTGTTCTTTACCTCTTGACCAATGAACCACACGAGAATAAAGGAGAAGAGAAGGAGAAGAGAAGACAATAGGAAAGTGAAGATAAATGAAAAGGAAGGTAAAGCAAAGAGAAAAAGAAGAAGAGAAGAGAAAAGTGAAGAGAAGAGAAAAAGAAGGTGAAGAGAAGACAAAAGGAAGAAGAGAAAAATAAGGTGAAGAGAAACGAAGGAGATTAGAAGAGAAGACATCACAAGAGAAAGGTTAAGAGAAGAGAAACGAAGGAGATTAAAATAGAAGAGAAGAGACACACTCGTGGCATGTTGAGGTCATCCATGAAGACGAGGAGTCTCTTTCCCATCGGGGGGCCGTAGGTTTCCTTGGTCCTCTTCTCCACACTGGCCTCCAGACTCCTCTGAACGTCCATAGATGTGGTGCGCGATGAGAAGTTGATGGTCAGAACCGTCTGGAAAACAGTAATCACTGATAAATAAATATCATCAAAAACACAACTCTTTTAAATGGTGCAAGTGCAACATTTGTTCTCCCTCTGTTTAATCACTGCATATTTTCTCCAGCAACAAAATACCTCACCACCCAATCATCTTTGTCTCTGGCTTCGGCAAAGCAGCCACTGGCCAATCGGCTTCTTGTGCCCTGTCTCAGAGGCCAGCGCTTTTTACAGAACTGTGCAGAAACACTGAACACAGCCCTCAACTGACTCAGTGTGGGACACTGTTTATAACGGGTCTGTGTTTCTCTGTGTGTGAAATGACCTTCAGCACCTGAGGAGCACGCTGTGTGTTTGTTTTTCTTTTCCCTGTGAAAAAAACATTTGAACCAGGTGCAAAATGAAATGAAATCACCAAATGAAATAAACCCATGTTCTGGGTTTAACATTTTACTGCATTGGAAAGGGCCTCTGCTGGTGTTACACACGTGTTACTTGTTTTCTTTTCTGTGTCGTTGGACTGATTTAATAAAACAACATTGGTGCCTGTGTCCCGCCTCCTGTTTTCACATTACACACACACACACTCCGGAAATGTGGCTTATGTAAAAGACACATATAAAACACCATGTTTATTATTTTATAATTCTGAACCGTCCACTGTGTTTATTTCTGTCGTCTGCAGAGGGGCTGGTTTTCACTGTGAAGATCAACTACACGTGCCTTGCTCCAGAGCTGGTGAAGCCTGGGGGTGTAAACGCTGACAGAAAGGACGCTGCAGAACTCACTGTGGAGTCCGCGTTGAGGTTGTTGAGAAAGTTCTGTGTCGTGGCCGTTTTCGAGGTTCCGGATTCTCCCACCAGCACCACAGGCCTCTTCACCTTCACCATCTGCTCCAGCAGCCAGGTCACACGGGTGGTGTCCACTGTAGGAACTGAGAAACACAGCAGAGTACACATGTCATATTAAAACAGCTAAATAATAGAGAAGAGAAGAGAAGAGAAGAGAAGAGACGAGAAGAGAAGAGGATGGAAAAGAGAAGAGAAGAGAAAAGGATGGAAAAGAGAAGAGAAGAGAATAGGGGAGAAGAGAGGATGACAGAGAAGAGAAGATGATGGAAAGAGAAGAGAACAAAAGATGATGGAGAAGAGAATATGATGGAGAAGAGAAGAGAAAAGGATGGAAAAGAGAAGAGAATAGAGGAGAAGAGGATGGTGAAGAGGAGAAGAGAGCAGAAAAGCATGAAGAAGAGAAGAGAAGAGAATATGATGGAAAAGAGAAGATAATAGAGGAGAAGAGGATGGTAAAAAGGAGAAGAGAATAGAAAAGCATGAGGAAGAGAAGAGAAGATGACGTAAAGAGAAGAAAAGATGATGGAGAAGAGAATATGATGGAGAAGAGAAGAGAAAAGAAGATGATGGAGAAGAGAAAAGGATGGAAAAGAGAAGAGAATAGAGGAGAAGAGGATGGTGAAGAGGAGAAGAGAACAGAAAAGCATGAAGAAGAGAATATGATGAAAAAGAGAAGATAATAGAGGAAAAGAGGATGGTGAAGAGGAGAAGAGAATAGAAAAGCATGAGGAAGAGAAGAGAAGATGACAGAGAAGAGAAGATGACGGAAAGAGAAGAAAAGATGATGGAGAAGAGAATATGATGGAGAAGAGAAGAGAAAAGAAGATGATGAAAAAGAGAAGATAATAGAGGAGAAGAGGATGGTAAAAAGGAGAAGAGAATATAAAAGCATGAGGAAGAGAAGCGAAGATGACAGAGAAGAGAATAAAAAATGATGGAGAAGAGAATATGATGGAGAAGAGAAAAGGATGGAAAAGAGAAAAGAAGAGAATAGAGGAGAAGAGGATGGTGAAGAGGAGAAGAGAACAGAAAAGCATGAAGAAGAGAAGAGGACAGAGAAGAGAATAGAGGAGAAGAGGATGGAAAAGAGAAGAGAACAGAAAAGCATGAAAAAGAGAAGAGGACAGAGAAGAGAAGAGAAGAGAAGAGAAGAGAAGATAATAGAGGAGAAGAGGATGGAAAAGAGAAGAGAATAGAAAAGCATGAAGAAGAGGAGAAGAGGATGGTGAAGAGAAGAGAAAAGAATAGAGGAGAAGAGGATGGTGAAAAGGAGAAGAGAATAGAAAAGCATGAAGAAAAGAAGAGAAGGTAAGAGAAGACGATGGAAAAGAGAAGATAATAGAGGAGAAGAGGATGGTGAAGAGAAGAGAATAGAGGAGAAGAGAAGAGAAGACAAGAGAAGAGAAGATTAAAAGTGTAAATAAAGCTGTACCGAGGATGTCAATGAACTTTGTGTCCGGGCTGTGGATGTACTTGGAGACCAGCGAGCTCCAAGGTGTCCATTTCTTCATGCTTCCATCGAAGTGAAAGTCGTAGAGAGTCGGCAGGTGTCCTGAAGCATGCCACAGATGTTCAGTGGTAATAAATAAAGACAAACAACCCCCCACAAGTAAAACAAAACAGGTGGTCAGTACCTGGGAGCTCTCCGGGGCCGGCCAGCGTTTTCTCGTCGTGAACGATGGAGAGAGACGAGAGTTTTTTAATGAAATCATCAAACTTCTTCCGTCCGGACTCCAGCAGCGTGGCTCCGAGGGAGCAGTACAAAGCCTCGATGAAGAAACACTCCAGCTCCTCGGAGCTCAGCTCCTCTGGCTCCAGCAAAGCGTCCAGCATCGTAGACAACTGCACCACCTTAACAGCAGTGACATACAGCACACTATGGACACTCATGATCAAACCGCATCTTTCTCTTTGCATGTTTTATTCGTTAAAGCCGGGCCCACGCTACAGGACTACTGGGGCGGCTCTGTGGCCGATTCAGTTCTCCCGACCGTCACAAGAGGTCTCCCAATTTTAGAGTGATCACAAACGATTCTCAGGTGTGAAACAACACGTTAACGTCAGGCCTGAAAGATGATAAACCAATGAGAGTCAAGCTGGGATCCTTTCACCGCCATCCGCCATGTTTCTTCACATCCAGGCTGTGTCTGAACTGAGCGGAGGGCTGTTACTGAGACAGTGCTCTGAGGAAAGAGGGTGCAGAGTCGTGTCTGTATTTAAAGCTTGTTTAATTTGCTGCCTGCTTTTGTCCCAAAATTGTAATTACTCTCACGAGGGGGCGCTAGTGAACAGATGCCCTGACAATGTGCTGAAATATTGAATACTCTCGGTTACAAACACCTTCATTTCAAAATGCTGCTTTTGTGAGCAGCATCTGTTTGGTGTTTGGGACACAGCCCGAGGGTGAGAAACCGCCGCCTGCTCTCAGGATGCAGCATTTCAGGAGAAACTCCCGTGAGGTTTTGATGAGCAAAGCTGTCGGTCAGTGTGATCAGAAAGTGTGTGTTGTTCATTCACGGCGGGTGGTGTAGTGTGGGGTCTTTGAGCTCTAACATCAATCAAGCACCAACACATCTGTGAAAAATGTGTGGGGTGTCTCAGGTGTCTCAGCGACTGTCTGTGAGGAGTGTGGTGTGTTCTCTCTGTGTCTGCGTGGGTTTCCTCCGGGTGACTGTCTGTGAGGAGTGTGGTGTGTTCTCTCTGTGTCTGCGTGGGTTTCCTCCGGGTGACTGTCTGTGAGGAGTGTGGTGTGTTCTCCCTGTGTCTGTGTGGGTTTCCTCCGGGTGACTGTCTGTGAGGAGTGTGGTGTGTTCTCTCTGTGTCTGCGTGGGTTTCCTCCGGGTGACTGTCTGTGAGGAGTGTGGTGTGTTCTCCCTGTGTCTGTGTGGGTTTCCTCCGGGTGACTGTCTGTGAGGAGTGTGGTGTGTTCTCCCTGTGTCTGCGTGGGTTTCCTCCAGGTGACTGTCTGTGAGGAGTGTGGTGTGTTCTCCCTGTGTCTGCGTGGGTTTCCTCCGGGTTACTGTCTGTGAGGAGTGTGGTGTGTTCTCTCTGTGTCTGTGTGGGTTTCCTCCGGGTGACTGTCTGTGAGGAGTGTGGTGTGTTCTCTCTGTGTCTGTGTGGGTTTCCTCCAGGTGACTGTCTGTGTGGAGTGTTCTCCCTGTGTATGTGTGGGTTTCCTCCGGGTGACTGTCTGTGAGGAGTGTGGTGTGTTCTCTCTGTGTCTGCGTGGGTTTCCTCCGGGTGACTGTCTCTGAGGAGCGTGGTGTGTTCTCCCTGTGTCTGCGTGGGTTTCCTCCAGGTGACTGTCTCTGAGGAGTGTGGTGTGTTCTCTCTGTGTCTGTGTGGGTTTCCTCCAGGTGACTGTCTGTGTGGAGTGTTCTCCCTGTGTATGTGTGGGTTTCCTCCGGGTGACTGTCTGTGAGGAGTGTGGTGTGTTCTCTCTGTGTCTGCGTGGGTTTCCTCCGGGTGACTGTCTCTGAGGAGCGTGGTGTGTTCTCCCTGTGTCTGCGTGGGTTTCCTCCAGGTGACTGTCTCTGAGGAGTGTGGTGTGTTCTCCCTGTGTATGTGTGGGTTTCCTCCGGGTGATTGTCTGTGAGGAGTGTGGTGTGTTCTCTCTGTGTCTGCGTGGGTTTCCTCCGGGTGACTGTCTGTGAGGAGTGTGGTGTGTTCTCCCTGTGTCTGCGTGGGTTTCCTCCGGGTGACTGTCTGTGAGGAGTGTGATGTGTTCTCTCTGTGTCTGCGTGGGTTTCCTCCAGGTGACTGTCTGTGAGGAGTGTGGTGTGTTCTCTCTGTGTCTGTGAGGGTTTCCTCTGGGTGACTGTCTGTGAGGAGTGTGGTGAGTTCTCCCTGTGTCTGCGTGGGTTTCCTCCGGGTGACTGTCTGTGAGGAGTGTGGTGTGTTCTCCCTGTGTCTGCGTGGGTTTCCTCTGGGTGATCCGGTTTCCTCCCATGCTCCAAAAACACACGTTGGTAGTGTTTCCGTAGGTGTGAGTGTGTGTCACCCTGTGAAGGACTGCCGCCTCTCAAGGTTGTGTTCCTGCCTTGCACCCAGTAATTCCGGGTAGGCTCCGGACCTACCTTGACCCTGAACTGGATAAGTGGTTGCAGGGAATGAGTGAATGAAAAATCCTGCAGTGTGTGCCAGACTTTATTGGTAAGATTTAGGAACTCAGGAGAAGTCCCAGTGTGTGTAGGGCAGGGCTGGACACTACTGCTGAATAAGTGTGACCTTCCAGGCCTCGGACGGCACTGCATGAAAAACTGTCACCCTATTTTGAGAAACATAGCCACATGGGCTTGAGAGTACTTCAGAAAACCAGTGAACAGTGAAAAAACTGAAACTCTGTTTGACACCAGGAGAAAGCCATAGACCCACAGCCCGTACAGAAACCCTACTGAGTTCTCTGGACCTGAGCTAATCTCAGACGGTCAGAAAGACAGTGAAGATGTTTGCTGTGGTCAGATAAGTCCGATTTTCAGCTTGTTTTTAGGAACGCAAAGAGTAATATCTTTGTGCCATATCTGAATGGGCCAGTCCAGACAGTCATTAGTGACCTGTGTATGTGTGAGGGTCCTCATGATGTGGAGGTGTATTTCAACATCTGATGCCAGGCCCCATTCTCCATGTGCTGCAACAATGCTTCACAAACACAGTGTGCGCGTGTGACCGGCCTGCGTCCAGATGTGTCTGCTTTGGTCGTCATGAAGAGGAGAATCAGACGATGGTGACCACAGACTGTTGAGCAGCTGAAGTCTTGAATTGAGTGGGAAACAGGCAGCGCTGAGTCTCCTCATTTCCCAAATGCTTGAAATGTGTGAGTAAAAGAAAGGTGATGGAGCTCAGCGAAACTCGCCTCCGTTCTAACGTTTTTAGAGTGTTACAGGTGTTGGATTGTGTATTTGTTGATTTTTACAAAATAAACTCAATTTGTTCAGGGGTCAGTGTGGGGTTTAGTTGCAGTGTTTACAGCAAAGTAATATATTCATCATCGTTCCTACTCAGTGAATCCTAGTTGTGAAGATTCCGCTGATTCCTCCTGAGAATCACATTGGCTTATTGTCGCAGTTACGGATGTCTTACACGCCTTAAGATTTGGATCGCGTAACTATTGTGCTATCGGGTCCGGCCCAAACACAGACAAAAATGTCATCAGTGCCAACAGAAATGTAGCTCATATGAAACATGTCCCTGACCCTACTAACGCACCATGTTTAAATCGGTCTGAGGGACGATGGTCTTCAGCCTCTCTCCTTGAACACCGTCCACTATTCCCTCCACTACCCTGTCGATGGCGCTGGGAACATACTTCTCAAACAGTTTTCTCAGGTCTGCTTGCTCCTGGAGACAGAAAAGATGCTCATTTGCATACACTGGATCCCTGAATGTTAGAGGACGAGAGGGAAGAAGAAGGCAGAGGACTTACTTTCACAGGTCTGTTGTTAACCCACTTTTGCCAATAAGGGGCATAGCGCAGGTTTTTGGGGTCCACAAACACCATTCCACAGCGGGACACCGTGGCAGGGGAGGCATACTGCAGGTCTCCAACCTGGAATCAAAAAGCCTACGGTCATACAACTGTAATGCAGCTGTAATAAGGTGACATTTGCTTAGTTAAAGATTACAAAAAGAACCTAAAACTGAAGCCGTGTGAAAAGTGAAGAGTTTATTGGGCGCTGCGTTGGTTCTGAGCTCCATCAGGAAAAAGCTGCAGAAGACTGTGATGGGTTTGTTCTGTTCTTGGGGACAATACTGTGTCCAAAAGTCAGTGTGAGTGTGGGTTTAGACCAGTTGCAGACGGAGAATTTGAGGTTAGTGATTGGGAACGGAGTGTAGTAGCCCTTAGGACTTGTGGCTTATTTCAGTCATTTTTGTTTACTTCTGATTTTGAACAATTTTTACCATGCCTTTTTTTTATGTCTCTCTTCAGCTCTCTCTCTCTCTGTCTCTCTCTCTCTCTCTCTCTCTGCCCCTCCCACACACCCTTACTGTATTCAGTTTGTAGTAAAGAGTCAGAAAATTCCCAATCTTTTTTATGCTTCTTTTAAAGACGAGAAATGGCTAAGATTTAAGATTTACTTAATATTTTTCGTTAAATAAACGGAGCTAACACAAAATGACAAAATGGTGGGAGAATGTTTGAATTTTTAAATACAATTAAACGTTACATAAAACCACTTTAAAACGTATCTGTACAACGTCACCCCCTAAAAAACTACAAATTTGGACTTTAAAATGCTGAACACGAGTCCATAAACACCTCAAAGAGAAGAGCGCAGTGGCTCTGCAGGCGGATCCTCTCTCCGTTAGCTAGCGTTAGCAGTTTGTTGTCATCCATCACCGAGTTCATGTTCTCCACCCAAAGAGCATCCACATCGCCATCAAACAGGATGTACCTGCGGGAACCAGCCACACACGACACAACACATCTGATGCTACACAACTGATGTTTCATTAAAGTGCCACATGATTAAAAACATGAGCTAATACACTACACTGCACGCGTGGGCTGTAGTTAAACAGAGCTTACGCTTGTGGTGGAGGTGATGTCCACTGCTCTGCTTGGGCCCCTGATTCCCAAATTACTCCAAAACATGGAAACTAGGGACTCCACTGGCAAGGGACCATTTTAAATGAAACCTGGAGGAGCAGGATGGCCCCACTCTTAAGTGAACTGACAATCATTGCACCCTGAGGAAGCCGAATGCTCATTCCCATGTGAAGGCAATAGAGCATCGGTCCGTGCTGCAGAGCAAACCCACTTCACATACCACAGGCCACACTGGGTCCTGTAGGGTATGAGGTGTACCCTCGGTGTCCATGGTCCACGCTGAATCTGTGGTGGCACAAGCCGTACCCTGTGACAATTACGCCGTCTCTGTACCATGAATGTAGAGACCAGAGTAAATCAAACAGTGCCCTGTGGCATGTTTTAAAAAAGCTGATGTGTGCATGTTGTTGGACGGCAGACGTGAGCAGACAAGGCTACCTTCTCTCCTTCTTGTCCGTAGGCCTGTTGATGTCTCTAAAAATGTTGGAGAGTATCCCGTCTGTCCAGTCGCGTGTCAATGGGTCCAGGACACCGTAGAGCTCGATCACACTCATGGCTTTAGGGTTCAGCGAATACATTTTGGTCAGAAGTCCAAGCCTGGAGTTACACAGTTCACACTCAGAGGTCAAAAAAGCAAACACAGCAGTTTATTGTCTGTAGAATTCATCACTGTTGGAACAAAAACATTTACCTTTGTGGGCCAAGCCCCCAGAACCCAGATGGAAGGGTCTCATTACGTCTCACAGGTGAGGTAATGAACCAGGCAGGAAGCAACTTCAACCTACTGCTGTGCTGGGGGCCACATGACACTCCTCACTTGGTTTGAGCTCTGAGTATCTACTGGCACCAGCTCTGTGGGAAACACCTGGCAAAGGTGCACTGATGGGTATAAAGTGCCTGAGGGACTTGAGGCGGGAGATTGGAAGAGAGACAGTGTTTATTTGGAGAGGCCTTACCACAGTCATTTTTTTATGTTTTGGCACATTCTGAGAATGCAATCTGTTCTTTGCACTGTGATTGAATGAACCAGTTGACTTCTTTTTAAAGACAATGTCTACGACTGTGGGGGAAAGGCTGCTCTCTGGTTTGTTTAAGTTCAGAAGCTGGGTGGAGCGGTGTGTGTGAGTAAGAAGCGACTGTATCTTTTAAGGTGCAGCGGTGTGTGTGAGTAAGAAGTGACTGTATCTTTTAAGGTGCAGCGGTGTGTGTGAGTAAGAAGTGACTGTATCTTTTAATGTGGAGCGGTGTGTGTGAGTAAGAAGCGGCTGTATCTTTTAAGGTGGAGCGGTGTGTGTGAGTAAGAAGCGACTGTATCTTTTAAGGTGGAGCGGTGTGTGTGAGTAAGAAGCGACTGTATCTTTTAAGGTGGAGCGGTGCGTGTGAGTAAGAAGCGACTGTATCTTTTAATGTGGAGCGGTGCGTGTGAGTAAGAAGCGACTGTATCTTTTAAGGTGGAGCAGTGCGTGTAAGTAAGAAGCGACTGTATCTTTTAAGGTGGAGCGGTGCGTGTGAGTAAGAAGCGTCTGTTTCTTTTAAGGTGGAGCGGTGCGTGTGAGTAAGAAGCAAGAAGCGACTGTATCTTTTAAGGTGGAGCGGTGCGTGTGAGTAAGAAGCGACTGTATCTTTTAAGGTGGAGCGGTGCGTGTGAGTAAGAAGCGACTGTATCTTTTAAGTTGCAGCGGTGTGTGTGAGTAAGAAGCGACTGTATCTTTTAAGGTGGAGCGGTGCGTGTGAGTAAGAAGCGACTGTATCTTTTAAGGTGGAGCGGTGCGTGTGAGTAAGAAGCGACTGTATCTTTTAAGGTGGAGCGGTGCGTGTGAGTAAGAAGCGACTGTATCTTTTAAGGTGGAGCGGTGCGTGTGAGTAAGAAGCGACTGTATCTTTTAAGGTGGAGCGGTACGTGTGAGTAAGAAGCGACTGTATCTTTTAAGGTGCAGCGGTGCGTGTGAGTAAGAAGCGACTGTATCTTTTAAGGTGCAGCGGTGTGTGTGTGTAAGAAGCGACTGTATCTTTTAAGGTGCAGCGGTGCGTGTGTGTAAGAAGCGACTGTATCTTTTAAGGTGGAGCGGTGTGTGTGAGTAAGAAGCAACTGTATCTTTTAAGGTGGAGCGGTGCGTGTGAGTAAGAAGCGACTGTATCTTTTAAGGTGGAGCGGTGCATGTGAGTAAGAAGCGACTGTATCTTTTAAGGTGGAGCAGTGCATGTGAGTAAGAAGCGACTGTATCTTTTAAGGTGCAGCGGTGAGTGTGTGTAAGAAGCGACTGTACCTTTTAATGTGGAGCGGTGTGTGTGAGTAAGAAGCGACTGTACCTTTTAATGTGGAGCGGTGTGTGTGACTAAGAAGCAACTGTATCTTTTAATGTGGAGCGGTGTGTGTGAGTAAGAAGCGACTGTACCTTTTAATGTGGAGCGGTGCGTGTGAGTGAGTAAGAAGCGACTGTAACTTTTAATGAGGAGCGGTGCGTGTGAGTGAGTAAGAAGCGACTTTATCTTTTAAGGTGCAGCGGTGTGTGTGAGTAAGAAGCGATTGTATCTTTTAAGTTGGAGCGGTGTGTGTGAGTAAGAAGCGACTGTATCTTTTAAGGTGGAGCGGTGTGTGTGAGTAAGAAGCGACTGTATCGTTTAAGGTGCAGCGGTGTGTGTGAGTAAGAAGCTACTGTATCTTTTAAGGTGCAGCGGTGTGTGTGAGTAAGAAGCGACTGTATCTTTTAATGTGGAGCGGTGTGTGTGAGTAAGAAGCGACTGTATCTTTTAAGGTGCAGCGGTGTGTTTGAGTAAGAAGTGACTGTATCTTTTAATGCCATTTCTCGGCCATTAGCAGAGAGAGCGAAAACGTAGCATATCGCACAGAGACCTTGTGCTTTTTATCCATTTAAAGACATTTAAAGGGCTTCGTAACCACATCAGACCAGTTTCCAGCGCAAAGAGTAGCTCATGGAGAGGACATCTCCTGACTGACATGTGAATGGAACATATTCTGCATGTTTTGCACAATGGAACACATTGGACTCATAAGGAAACATCGAATACAGCAGAATCTGAACGGCTCGTTTTATCCAATGTTTTTGCAGCTGACAGAAAAATGACTGGGGGTCTTGTTTCACAATGTGTGGGCTGGTGTGCTCCGGATTCACACTTTAATGTGCACATGCACTGAACTAGGGGTTCTTTCATAATATGCCCCCTTTAAGGTTTTGGTCCAGCAGTGATGAGAATATTTAAAATGTAAAGAAGCGATGGAGACCTGGTCTGGGCCTGGCACAGAGTGTTAATGACCACAGACTTCCCTCCTCCTGTGGGGCCCACCACCATGGTTGTGTGTCTGGTCATCATTGTCTCGTACATCTGGACCACTTTATCCACCTGCAGACAGACAGAGCGGGTGAAACGACTGATCAAGCACGACCTAAGGCTGATGCTGATATTTCATACAATCATTTGCAAAATTTAAAGCTAGGAAGCTTAACTTGGTTCACGCTGAGGACTATTTCACTCTCTTAAAAAGACACTATGAGGGGGAACGGTGTTACTCTGCTGTTGCAGGTCTACAGCAAAATGGACTGTTGTGTGAATATCAGTTCAGCAACGGACCACAACACCCACTGACTCCTCCCATAATGTACAGCGCAGCGAATCAGACACAAGCTCCTCGTTTAGGAACCGCCCGCTGACTCCTCCCATAACGTCCAGCGTCTTCTGAAATGCAGCCGATACAGATTGATCCACACAAACCCTTCTGTGTTAATGAAGCACAGACTGCATGCAGCAGCACGAACCAGCAGCGCCCCCTAGAGTTTAGTTTCACTGTGAGTTCTGTCTCTTGCTGCTAGAGAAACGGGAGGAGACTGGTGACTGGTCGGTGGGACTGTTCTATGTTCATTAATGTGTGTCATCAAACAACATGTCTATCCCTCATCTTCCTGTGTGGGCTTTGCATGGGTCTGCATCGGTATATTTTTAGTAGAAGCCCAAGGTTAATAAGGCCATGAGATAGATTATAGAGTTATAAGACTTTTCAGAGAAATATAACACTAATAAATGAAGGCCTATAAAACGCAGTAACATGAATATTTAAATGTTTTGGCTGGATTTAGAGGAGACTGATGGGAGATCACCTGATTGGGAAGTAGGATGTATTTATTTTCCTGAAGGATGTTTTCCACAGCATCATTGAAGCTGGGATAGCGCACTCGAGGACAGTCCAAGCCCGGGAACAGATCCGAAATCAGCCCCAAAAACAGAGGAACATCCTCAAACACAAACTTAGGAAGATTCATGTCCCTCAGAGCTCGCATCAGCACCACATCCTGAGAGAGAGAGAGAGAGAGAGAGAGAGAGAGAGAGAGATAGAGAGAGCACAAGAGAGAGAGAGAGAGAGAGAGAGGGAGAGAGAGAGAGCACGAGAGAGAGAGAGAGAGAGAGAGAGAGAAAGACAGAGAGAGACAGAGAGAGAGAGAGAGAAAGAGAGGGCAAGAGAGAGAGTTTTTTGGATTCCTGAAAATCTTTATAAAAGTACAAACGTTAGTTAATTAATTAATGAGCAGCACAGCACTCACTCAGCTAGAAGAGAAATTGGGCATTGATGTGAAAGTACACTGTGCATATCATCCACAGAGCGCAGGAGCAATCGAGAGAGGGGAAATGCAAGAATCAAAAGCAAACTACAGAAATGTTGAAACAGGGCTCAATTGGGTGCAGGCGTTACCACTGGTGTTAATGTACCTTTTGAAGTTTGTTTGGCAGGCCACTGAGATTGGATTGGGTTTGGATCCACCAGGCCACGTGGACGACGTGGGACTCTCGGAAGACCACATGTCGTCCTATTGTAAGAAATTACTAACAATCTTACGTTCTGTTCACTCACAGGCAGCAGCAGCTTTAATTAAACCATTGAAACAGGAGACTGGGTGGTGAACAGGGAGCTCGGGAACGCTCACTGCAGGGGAATAAAAGTCAAATGTGTAGGATGAAGACATCCTAGATCAGTCAATAAAGGGTGTCCTAGAGATTGTGCTCTAGCAGCTAACTCAAAAACGTCCAATTATTCAGTCATACATCGTGAATGTCCCACATGGCGTAAGTCTTTCTTAATGTTGTCCCCTACAGAGATGAGTGTAAACCCAGATGATTATAATGATAGTTTGGACGCTCCCTATGAGTATGGTATATGGTATAATCAACAACGTCTGGCCAATATGACCCGTGAAACACTGAGAATTCTGGGGGAACAGTTGCACTAGACTTCACAAATGACATATCAGAACCGAATTGCCCTAGATATGATTTGGGCTGAAAAGGGAGGTGTATGTCACGTTTGGTGATCACTGCTGCACTTTCATTTCTAATCACACAGCAGCAAACGAGTCATTCACTGAGGCTATGAAGGAGTTAACAACTTTCACTGAGGAGTTGTATGAATTTTCAGGTGTAAATAATGAGTGGATGACATGGTTTGATTCCTATTTTGGTAAATGGGGAGCATTGGGGCTGAAACTATCTGTCGCTGTGATAATTTCTCTATTAGTAATGACACTAATCGGATGTTGATTATTCCCTGTATCAGAATTCTGATCATCAAAACTATTGAGCGTTCTGATACATTCAGTGTGGTGAGTGCAGACGTGTACATGGAGCTTCACCCTGCAGCCTCTGGTCACGAGAGACATCCGCTGGAAGAAATGTCTCTTGAAATGCCCCCCGCCAGTCTGTGCCTCACTGGAGCATGACTCCTCTGATGATGAGGAGTAACTCTTTACATTGAGACTCACTTTTCATTTGTTAATGCTGATTTCAAGTTGATTTTATGATTTTTATGGTCTTAAAATAATCATTTGATCTGATCAACGGCTGAAGGTCACCTCTCACCGTTTTTCCTGACAGTAATAAAGTTGGAGATAATGAGGCACCAATAAGGGAACGTTTGTGTTGATGGAACGAGACGTGATGTAATAACACCCACATAGCACATGATGGTGTACGTGACTGGGGTCCTATATATTGCTTGACTCTGTTCAATAAAGATGAGAGCTAAGAGAGAATTCTTGACTATGTCTCTTTATTCCTCTGGTCTCCACAAATAATTCTTTGAGCATCGATCTTCCTTCCTGGTGATACTTAGAGATTAATTTTAGAATTCCCATAACAATTGACAGCAATACAAATGTGTTATTTTTCCATTACAGATGGCCTTTCTCAGTATCTGAGAAAAAATAATTCACAGACATGATGTAACTCAGCCTTGTTATTCATAATAATGCTGTTACAACTGTGTATGATGAAATATGCTAATGAGAGGATTACAGCTACACGAAGTGCCACATGCCATTCATTTGATTTCGGTGACGTCCAACTGTTACCCTGCAGTTCCCTTTTCTGCCAGCAGGACGGGCCCGCGGACCACTAGAGGGTGCTTAACGGCCCACTACTGGTCAGTGGCCCATAGCTTGAGAACCCCTTGTGTAGAATTTGCAGTTTGTTTTTAGCTAAAACAGACCAATGGTGTATTCATTCACTTCTCCATACATCCAGGCCACTAGGTGTCAGTAGAAGAAGAAGAAGAAAGAGAAAATAACTGATTCCACCTCTAAGCTGCATCTCCTCACCTCGCTGAGATCAGGGGAACCTCTCTTCAGTTCTCCTGCCATCACCAGCACAGACTTCAGCGCTCGCAACCCAAAATCATAGTGCGACTGTTTGGAGAGCTGCTCTCGCGCCAGTTTATAGAGAACCGTCATCTTCTTCGCCAACACCTGCAACTCGCCAAGCACAACATCGACTGGTCAGTGGCTCACGGCGGGACAGAGGGTAGTGTCCTATACAAATGCATTGATCTAAGGTCCGCCCACATGTGTTCTTCCATGATTACTGTTGGTAGGTTGGTCAAGCTTTACACAACAGTGGTAAAAAATCCCATTCAAGCTAATGAGAATAAAACACTGACTGTGGTGTGAGGTGTGTGGAGAAATCCAAGGCTCTACATTTAATTTCATTAACAGCGACCTCTAAAGTATGTTCAACCTACCGGAGGAAAGATGAAAATAGGATGGATATGTCAGTTGTACACACAGGAGTTAAATATAAAGACTTGGAGTGGTCTTAGATGTCACCTTAGCCATGAGGAAGCCCTCAGAGAAGAGCATGATCTCGCAGATCTGCTGTAGGTCAGGGACGATGACGACAACCGGACGAAACAGAGCCTTCACCGACTCGGGCAGCTCTGTGCGTCCAGCGTAGCCGGGGTTCATGGTGATGAAGATGCCCATTCTGGAGTCCAAACTGATCTCCTGACCCTCAAACTGTCAGGCAATCACAATATGACACAGTGTTTACACAGACTCTCTGCTGAATCTACCAGAGACTCTTTAAAAAGAATAAAAATAAAACCAGTCAAATGATGCTGGGATCTTTTCTCAGAAGTTATACCATCACAGTAGACTGTTTAACTAGACAAACTGGCAGCTGGCATCATCCAAAATATGTGCTAATCTGATCAGTTCATTTAATATCTGGACTTACATGGAACCTCTTGAGGCGCAAGATGAGCGCATTGCGGATGGTCTGTATCTGAGAAGAGATGACGGAGAGCACTGAAGCGTCGATACGATTAAACTCATCAAAACAGCCCCATGCTCCACACTGAGCCAGGCCTGAAAAGATCTTTCCCACTGCCTACAGGAGAGAGAGAGAGAGAGAGAGAGAGAGAGAGAGAGAGAGAAAGAGAGAGAGACAGAGAGAGAGAGAGTTAGAGAGAGAGAGAGTGAGAGAGACGGAGAGTGAGAGTTAGAGAGAGACAGAGAGTGAGAGAGACAGAGCGAGAGAGAGACAGAGAGAGAGAGAGTTAGAGTGAGAGTTAGACAGACAGTGTGAGAGTGAGAGAGAGACAGAAAGAGAGAGATAGACACAGAGAGAAAGAGAGGGAGAGAGAGACACAGAGAGTTACAGACTGTAGTTCATCTGTTGCTCTGCATGCTTTGTTGCCTCCCTTTCCCCCTGTCCCTCAGCGCTCTGGACCCCCACAGAGGGGTGCTGCTAGAAATTGCTCCTGTGAAAGTCTGAACCATTGAACAACAGGCTGAAAGACTAACAGAGTCTGTAGAACAACAGAATGACTTCAATCTGTAACTGAACAACCACAGAGAGGTCAGGGGAACTGATCAAACACAGTGTAGAAACAAGGAGGTGATTTTAATGTTATGGCTGATATATGTAACACATGTAATTCTGCTCTGGGAGATCATTGTGTGCACTAAAGAACCCACAGTGAGTGCAGATTTGTGCTCTTACCATATGGTCCATGCCTTCTCCACAGTTGGTGACCACACACAGCAGACCCAGAGCCTTGGCCAGATCTTTAGTGGACTCAGTTTTCCCAGTTCCTGCAGGTCCAGCTGGAGCTCCACCCAGAAACATAGACAAGGCCTAGACACAGAACATCACATGCCTCCTTACTGACACAAAAATACCTGCCCAGAGAGAGTCACACACTGCAACATCCTGCCGTCTGGCTCTTCGTCTCCCTGTACATGTCCCTGTGGTTGTTTCAGTCTTTTATTCATTCATTCATTCATTATCTGTATCCCTTATCCAGTTCAGGGTCGCGGTGGGTCCAGAGTCTACCTGGAATCATTGGGCGCAAGGCGTGAATACACCCTGGAGGGGGCGCCAGTCCTTCACAGGGCAACACAGACACACACACATTCACTCACACACTCACACCTACGGACACTTTTGAGTCGCCAATCCACCTAACAACGTGTGTTTTTGGAACGTGAGAGGAAACCGGAGCACCCGGAGGAAACCCACGCGGACACAGAGAGAACACACCACACTCCTCACAGACAGTCACCCGGAGGAAACCCACACAGACACAGAGAGAACACACCACACTTCTCACAGACAGTCACCCGGAGGAAACCCACGCGGACACAGAGAGAACACACCACACTCCTCACAGACAGTCACCCGGAGGAAACCCACACAGACACAGAGAGAACACACCACACTTCTCACAGACAGTCACCCGGAGGAAACCCACGCAGACACAGAGAGAACAAACCACACTCCTCACAGACAGTCACCCGGAGGAAACCCACACAGACACAGAGAGAACACACCACAGTCCTCACAGACAGTCACCCAGAGGAAACCCACACAGACACAGAGAGAACACACCACACTCCTCACAGTCACCCGGAGGAAACCCACGCAGACACAGAGAGAACAAACCACACTCCTCACAGACAGTCACCCGGAGGAAACCCACACAGACACAGAGAGAACACACCACAGTCCTCACAGACAGTCACCCAGAGGAAACCCACACAGACACAGAGAGAACACACCACACTCCTTACAGTCACCCGGAGGAAACCCACGCAGACAGAGAGAGAACACACCACAGTCCTCACAGACAGTCACCCGGAGGAAACCCACACAGACACAGAGAGAACACACCACACTCCTCACAGACAGTCACCCGGAGCGGGAATCGAACCCACAACCTCCAGGACCCTGGAGCTGTGTGACTGCGCCACCGTGCCGCCCAATAGTTTTTTTAATATGTTTTCTATTCTTGCTTGTAATTTATACTGCTATACACTGCCCCGCCCCCTCATTACTATCCCCAGGGGTTCGTGATCTGTGTTGATGACATTTATACATTTATACCCTGCTGTTTCCCTTTGTCCTTGCCCTGCGTTGTTGTTGTTGGTGGTGGTGGTTGTGACCTTGCGGTCGTGATCCGTGTTCTTTCTTCATTGTAAGTATCAGTGTTCTTAGTCATGTTTTTGGTTTTCCCACCTACTTGTGTGTCCTGTTACTGAGAAAGTGTGGTGCTATTGGTCTTGTTGTGCTACCACAGACCTAGCTCCCCCAACTCAGAAGAACTCTTGTAACTCTGAAATTTGAAAGGAGGGAAGCTCTGGTGAGGATTACACTCCAACCTGGAGGAACAGGGCTGCGTTAAAACTGTGTTAAAAAGTGAGGGAATGCCTAGAACCCTGTAGAATAGGAATGCACAATTTCGAGAGCCCACCCTCAGTGCACCAGTGGTGGGATACAAACCAATGTGGAGCAAACGTGGTTCATATCCCATGTCTAGAAATGTGTTGGTGGCGTCTGTGGAGTGTGAGGCAAACCCTCACTTAAGAGTAAGACATGAAATCCCTTTCTTCCGGGCTGGAGTTTCAGAGTTCCAGGAGTTCCTTGGAGTCTGTGTTGAAAGTTACATGCACAATCCTTTGGAAAAGTCTGCACACTTCTGTGAGGTCACAACAACAATGAATTAAGTATGGGTTGTGTTTGCCTCATCACTGTGGATCTTCTGAATGGTTCTGAAACCACACCACATCAAACCGTTACTCCAGCTCGCTGAGACCAGGAGTCCTAAGGGAGCACCACTGGCCTCGCCCTCTGGCCCTTTCCCTCCCCTCATCACACGGCACAGTTCAGACAGTTTCTCAGTCCTTTAATAAACACATGAAAGCCACATGCTTTTACCTGTGTGAGAGTGAGGTAGATGCGATCCGTCAGCGGCGTGATGACCAGACGTCCGTTCAGACCCATGTACTCGTATCCGTAAGAGAAATGAGCCGAGCACTGACGCACAAACAGATCATCCGGCTCCTTGTCCCAGTAAAACCGCAGCTGACTCTCCCACTCAAACTCACGAGCGTCTGTGATACTGCACATCATCACATCAGGAGGAGTTAGGAGGACAGTACTCGCAGTTTTTCCACCTTTAACATTCGCTGACTAAACACTGCCCTGAGCTGTCTTCATGAGTGTAAAACCTTATGTCACTGACAGGGTTGGGCTGTATAACCATAATACTGTATACCACTGTATTTTTGGAAGGTATCTCGGAATGAGGGCTGTACTTATGAGATTTCACGTCTTTAAGAACATGGCGAAAGAGTTCATTCGAGAGCCACAGGGAGGGGGCGCTGTGGGAGCTCACTGACTGCTGATGTCACACTCTGTAAACGGGTGGGGGATAAAACACAAGCCCAGTCTCCCCCCGCAGTGAGAGTTTAGAGCTGAGTTTGGGTTAAAACAGAGAGGAATGAAGCTGAAAACAGACAAAACACTCAGAAGAGCCTTCACTCGACTCTGTGCTCACAGCTGTGAGGCTTTATCTCTTAATGTGTGTGATTTGAGCCTCAGTTTCACTGGAGAATCATCTGACACAAGTGTCTGTTAGCGCCAGCTGTGTTTCTAAACAGCGTAGAACCGTCTTATTTCACTTATTTTAGAACTCCTCTGTTCTTCCAGCAGCAGGCGCTGAAACCTGCTCTCTCTCAGAAACGGTTTTTATCGTCAGCACGTGTCGGTGTGCGCTGTCGGGCTGTGCTCAGCTGAACTGCACAGCGCTGAAAACCCTTCACTCAGGCTCACACAGCCAACGATGCACCCCATGGTAATACTGTATACTCTGTTAATATTAAGAGGTGGTTTGACGGTATGTAATTTGTGCCCAACCCTAGTCACTGATCTTAAGATTTCAGCGCCCTCAGTCAGCAGTGACAGACCATAACCGCAGTAGCTTTACAGAGTTCCTCGCTTCTGTGCTGTACCTGTCTCTGACGAAGCTGTCCACAATATCCCTGGCGTGAACATCGATGATGAGGACGGTGTTGAGTTTGCGCCTATCGTTCTTCTTTAACGGCTGCGTGATGCGTCTGACCAGGTCATCAATCTGCTGGTGCATTTTCTTGGCGTAGAGTTTCAGAGCCTGTTTATCACCAGCGCTCAACTTGTGGAAGACATCCTCCACCTCCCAGGTCCACCACACCTGGTTCCCCGCCAGAACCACCATGCCCTGGTAGTCCAGCATCCAGTCCACCCTAAAGTCCAAACGCCAAAACATATAAAAAAAAAGAAAAAATAAACAATACAGAATGCCCACCCTCATTTTGAGAAGGTATTTCTATTTTCTCATTGCTTTCGTCTTTTCAGCACTACTTTATCTTTCTTGGCAAAGGAGATTGGTAAAGCTATACGTTTCAGTCTGGATGGTATTCACAAGAGCATTCACAAAGGTATTAAGCTCAGGACAGTGCAACTAATAAAGCAAACGCTGGCTTACACACACATACTGCTCTTTGTTTGTTTGAGCCCAGTGTTGACCAGAGGAGGATGGTTTCCCCTCCTGAGTCTTGAGCTGCGTTCATTATTGCTCCCTGTTACAGAAATAGTGCAATATGTCCTATGTACTACATTGTGTCCTGTTGTTCGAAATATCAGGGGGACGTTGCCCTCCCTACAAAGTTCACAACGAAACCCCCATAACGCATCACAACCTAACCTCACCTTAACAATCGACTCGCTCTCACTTTTTCCGGCAAGGGTTGCTAGGAACCTGTGAGTTATGTTCGACGACCAGCTATCATTTATACACCAAGTGGCCTCTGTTGTCCACTCCTGTCACTTTGCACTTTACAACATCAGACAAATTAGACCGTTTCTAACGCAACGTGCCCCTCAACACCTAGTGCAGGCTGTGGTCGTCTCGCGTCTTGACTACTGCAATGCAGTGCTAACGGGCCTTCCAGCCTGTGCTCTAAAACCATTACAGATGATCCAGGATGCAGCAGCACGTCTGGTCTTCAACAATCCAAAAAGGGCACATGTCACCCCACTGCTCATTGAGCTCCACTGGCCTCCGGTTGCTGCTCGCATCAAATATAAAGCCTGCACGACCGCTTACAAGGTGATGACAGAGCAGGCGCCCTACGACCTGCATTTGCTCCTAAAGGCCTATGCCCCACCTCGGCCACTGCGCTCCCCCACCGAACGTCGCCTTGCTTTACCCAACATCCACACTAAGCAATCCAGACTGTTCTCTTCCATAGTTCCCAGATGGTGGAACTGCTAAATGAAATAAAGTAAATAAAGTAAGTAATATGAAGTGTACAGATGGTGTACACTGAAATTTCTAATGTGTACCCTGATGCAATTCGGCGGTGTCTTACTTACTACAAAGAAGTCGTTATGTTTTGTCAGAAATGTCCCAGAGCAGCAGGAACACACAGATGGCCCACAGCAGTTATATCTACAAATAATACTCATATAGATGTTTTTATATTTTAAGAAATATCAGTGGATCTAGAGCATTGCTATACAGTGCTGTTTGATGTTACAGAATACGAACGCCTCACACACAGGTCTATTGCTGTTTTCTGAAGCAGTGTTTCTGGACGTAGTGTCTGAAGTCTTCCCCTAGTCAGTTCACTATGTAGCATATGCTATATAGTAAATAGCGAATGAGTGTACGAGTGACCCATTCCGAACAAAACACTGATCCCTCTCACTGGCAGTGGCACCCACTTGGGGATCAGTGGGTCAGAATTCTGTAAAGCTGCTTTGTCCTGTTTAAAGCTGTAAACAGAACTCTACAAATAAAACTAAACTCAACTAAAAATGGGATTGAGTTCATTTGTTGTTGTTGTTGTTGCTGGAAAAACATAGAACGTCTGAGACGTCTTTCTCTTTCTCTCACTGTGATGATGTAAGAAAAGCGGGACTGAAAGGACACCACAGGACTTAGTACGGCACTGAGGATTTGGCTGTGTGTTAAGCTGTGTGTTAAGCTAGAGTCCATTAAATGGGTCAGAGACGGACGCACCTGCTCTTCTTGTGGTTATAGAAGAAAATGGCCTCTTTGGTGATGAGTCTGTTGGTTCTCCTCATCTCCAGCAGAACAGCGGTCATCCAGTCCTCCACTCGGCCGTCTGCAGGGACGGACTGCTTTAGTTCCATCACCTCCCCCTCGGCCGAGACCAGAGCCGCCGCCACCTGCTCTCCGTTCGCTCCCTCCTCGAACTGCAGAGACGCAATGTTGTCGTACATCTGAGGAGTGCAGAGGGAACACAATAAAACAGGTGATGTTTACTGCTCATCTAAAGACGGGGTCAGGTAGGGTCACTCCTGTTGTTACTACATTAGTCACAGAGTGATTTATTAATTATTTTGATGATTAATCAAGTATTGAAATTCCATGTTAAATCTGAAAATCTTTATTTATACAGCATTATTCAGAGTAATCAAATTCAAAATTAAAAGAACATTACAGAGCGACACAGTGGAGCAGCAGGGTGTGGGTTTGAGTCCCGCTCCGGGGACTGAGTGTGATGTGTTCTCTCTGTGTCTGCGTGGTTTTCCTCCGGGTGACTGTCTGTGAGGAGTATGATGTGTTCTCTCTGTGTCTGCGTGGGTTTCCTCCGGGTGACTGTCTGTGAGGAGTGTGGTGTGTTCTCCCTGTGTCTGCGTGGGTTTCCTCCGGGTGACTGTCTGTGAGGAGTGTGGTGTGTTCTCTCTGTGTCTGTGTGGGTTTCCTCCGGGTGACTGTCTGTGAGGAGTGTGGTGTGTTCTCTCTGTGTCTGCGTGGGTTTCCTCCGGGTGACTGTCTGTGAGGAGTGTGGTGTGTTCTCTCTGTGTCTGCGTGGGTTTCCTCCAGGTGACTGTCTGTGAGGATTGTGGTGTGTTCTCTCTGTGTCTGTGTGGGTTTCCTCCGGGTGACTGTCTGTGAGGAGTGTGGTGTGTTCTCCCTGTGTCTGCGTGGGTTTCCTCCGGGTGACTGTCTGTGAGGAGTGTGGTGTGTTCTCTCTGTGTCTGTGTGGGTTTCCTCCGGGTGACTGTCTGTGAGGAGTGTGGTGTGTTCTCTCTGTGTCTGCGTGGGTTTCCTCCGGGTGACTGTCTGTGAGGAGTGTGGTGTGTTCTCTCTGTGTCTGCGTGGGTTTCCTCCGGGTGACTGTCTGTGAGAAGTGTGGTGTGTTCTCCCTGTGTCTGCGTGGGTTTCCTCCGGGTGACTGTCTGTGAGGATTGTGGTGTGTTCTCTCTGTGTCTGCGTGGGTTTCCTCCGGGTGACTGTCTGTGAGGAGTGTGGTGTGTTCTCCCTGTGTCTGCGTGGGTTTCCTCCGGGTGACTGTCTGTGAGGATTGTGGTGTGTTCTCTCTGTGTCTGCGTGGGTTTCCTCCGGGTGCTATGGTTTCCTGCCACGCTCAAAAACACACATTGGTAGGTGGATTGGAGAGCGAATGTGTGAGCGAGAGTGAGTGTGTGAGCGAATGTGTGAGTGTGTGTCTCCCTGTGAAGGACTGGCGTCCCCTCCAGTGTGTGTTCCCGGCTTGTGCCCAGTGATTGTTATATAGGGACAAACCTTTGGACACATGTGGTGTGAGTGTCAGTACCTTGATCATGTGCTCCTGGACACAGGACGGCTCGCTGCTCCCCAGAATGCTGAGCAGCTCGTCGTCGGAGATGAAAAAGAAGCGAGGGAAAGCGTTGCGTTTGGAGTCCAGGTAGTCATTTAGGCTTTTCTGACAGCGCTCCAATCCATCGCTGAGGTTCTGCAGGTCCGCCAGGCGATTTGGGACGAGACAGCACTTTTTTATGCCTGGATCCCTCACCGTGTCAGACATTATCTGAAGACACACAGAAGGTCAGCTCATTTACTACAGATTCTACCCAAGTCCAGAGCGTGGGCAACAGGCTTCAACGTCTTTGGAGAAAATAAGAAAAAGTGAAAAATTTGCTTAATTCAAAAACAGGAATTTATTTGATTTCTGGAAATTTATTTATTTTTTATTTATGATCTTGGCCCAATACAAAACTACTTACACCGGTGTCTTGAGTTATTTATACCGGGACGTTAGCTAACAGAAATCACTGGAAATACCAGGTGACTTGGACAGTGGTCATTCAGGGTAGGGATGGTGGGATTAAATGGGCCATATTTTGTCCTGTGTTTTTTTTTTTTATTTTGTGTGTTGTGACTGTGCTTTCTCTCTCTGGGAGGGTGGAATGCCCCCCCCCCCCCCCCCATCTCTCTGCTCACAGTGCTACAGGTTTCTGGCAGCTGATGTGACAAATCTGGAGAATCTGCATTCTCCTCCAGCGCGTTAAACTGTTCAGGCTTCACTCTTTTCTTAGGAAGCATGTGTGTGATCAGAGGAGACTCACTGAAGGAAGGAAACACTAGCTGAGGGAGGGAGGCCATTAGCTGGGGACAAAAATCTGTGAAAATCTTGGGGATAAACACAAATTAAAAGCAAAAAAGATAAAACCAAATTGGGAATAAAAAGCTGTGATTTGGCTAAAGAGAAACTGACTGTGAAAATGAAAGTCTGCACCGGGACACGGAACGGAGCCAAAGTGTGATCCGTGAGCGAAGCAAGAAAAAGAAAACGTTTAGGAAACGTTTCAGAGGTTCCTTTACCTTTTTGAACATTTTATCAATGTTGTCGAACTTCTTGGCTTCCTCCGGCAGCTGAGAGCGGATGTCTCCTCCGATGAAGATGCTCTCCAGGTACATCCACTTCTTCTGCACTAACATCCAAACCTGCAGCGTGTCCGAGAAAAAGAACCTCTCATTACAGACCAAGGCTCAGCGTGTGATAGAATGCATTAATTCAAGTGTATACCGCTATTGTTTCTGTTTTTATTTTCATTTATCCTACTATTTTAAAGCCCGGGAAGGATGAAAGTCAATGTTGTGATGGGACGGCTGGCAGAAGAACGTTGTGTACACAGAGTCCGGTGGCCTGTCAGTCTTTGTATCGTTACAGAAAGGGTTCAGACAAGGTGCTACGCTGACAGTGGGCAAACTGAGCACAGAGTGATGTTGAGGTGATTAATGAAAACTTGGCAGACCACTGAACTCCACCAGGAACGGGAGTGTAACCATTACTCCACACACTGATGAGTCTACGGCCCGTCTATGACTCTGTGACATGGTGAAGCTGTACTCAAACAAACGATAACTACAATAAAGCTGCTCTTTTCTTTCTCTCTTTGTTGGTCTTGTCTCTTTCCTTTTCTCAGACTTTTCTTTATTCTTCTTTCTCTCTTTGCTTCACCTTGAACCGTTTTACTGCCTGGCCCTACACATGGGGCAGTGTTTGCTTGTTGAAATTGTATTACAGTGTTATGAAATAACTGCAGAGTGTCTTTGAGTCAACGACATGTTAATAATTTAGCCATAAATCTTTCTACAACACTCTTTTCCACCTCTGACCTCTATAACCTCTCTGATGAGAGACAGGCTCTTCTCCCACTGCTGGATGCTGCCGAGGAAAGGCCCCACGAAGCGGCTGCCCGCCATGCTCTGCAGGTTCATGGCGTTATCGTCTAAGCTCTGCAGGATCTCATCCACGGAGCCCAGAATGGAACCGCGTTCCTGAGAGCCTTTAAAGTATCGCTGCAAGTTGAACTTCATGCTCTCCCACGTGTCCACCACCTCCTTCACACCCTGTAGAAAAAGACAAATACAGGAGCAGTGTATAGATTACAGCACACTGCACACACACACAGCAGCCAGAGGCAGCTGTGGCCTTGAGGTTAGAGAAGCGAGCTTGAGACTGGAGGGTCACCGGTTCAATTTCAAGGACCGGCAAGAGAAAGTTCATCCATGGCTGAAGTGCCCTTGAGCAAGGCACCTGACCCCAAAGTGGTGTGCAGCCTGCTGGATCAATAAAGCTGACTCTCTCTTAAAAACAATCAATAACTGTTTTATGTCGTGTGGCAAGGTGGTGCAGCAGGTAGTGTCTCTGTCACAGCTCCAGGGTCCTGGAGGTTATGGGTTCTAGTCCCGCTCCGGGTGACTGTCTGTGAGGAGTGTGGTGAGTTCTCTCTGTGTCTGTGTGGGTTTCCTCCGGGTGACTGTCTGTGAGGAGTGTGGTGTGTTCTCTCTGTGTCTGCGTGGGTTTCCTCCGGGTGACTGTCTGTGAGGAGTGTGGTGTGTTCTCTCTGTGTCTGTGTGGGTTTCCTCCGGGTGACTGTCTGTGAGGAGTGTGGTGTGTTCTCTCTGTGTCTGCGTGGGTTTCCTCCGGGTGACTGTCTGTGAGGAGTGTGGTGTGTTCTCTCTGTGTCTGCGTGGGTTTCCTCCGGGTGACTGTCTGTGAGGAGTGTCGTGTGTTCTCCCTGTGTCTGCGTGGGTTTCCTCCAGGTGACTGTCTGTGAGGAGTGTCGTGTGTTCTCCCTGTGTCTGCGTGGGTTTCCTCCAGGTGACTGTCTGTGAGGAGTGTCGTGTGTTCTCTCTGTGTCTGCGTGGGTTTCCTCCGGGTGACTGTCTGTGAGGAGTGTCGTGTGTTCTCCCTGTGTCTGCGTGGGTTTCCTCCAGGTGACTGTCTGTGAGGAGTGTCGTGTGTTCTCTCTGTGTCTGCGTGGGTTTCCTCCGGGTGACTGTCTGTGAGGAGTGTCGTGTGTTCTCCCTGTGTCTGCGTGGGTTTCCTCCAGGTGACTGTCTGTGAGGAGTGTGGTGTGTTCTCTCTGTGTCTGCGTGGGTTTCCTCCGGGTGACTGTCTGTGAGGAGTGTCGTGTGTTCTCCCTGTGTCTGCGTGGGTTTCCTCCAGGTGACTGTCTGTGAGGAGTGTGGTGTGTTCTCTCTGTGTCTGCGTGGGTTTCCTCCGGGTGACTGTCTGTGAGGAGTGTGGTGTGTTCTCTCTGTGTCTGCGTGGGTTTCCTCCGGGTGCTCCGGTTTCCTCCCATGCTCCAAAAACACACGTTGGTAGGTGGAGTAGAGACTCAAAAGTGAGTGTGTGAGTGAATGTGTGAGTGTGAGAAGACGGTTGAGAGAATCGCTGAGGTCATGTGACCCTCTACCTTCTCCATGCTGAGCTCTTTGACGGCGGAGGTGACGATGTCTCCGATGACGGTTCCGTGTTTGTGTAGCTCCATGGTGAACATGTTCTCCAGGGTGAAGGTGTCTGGGTTCATCTCGAAGCTGGTGCCCGTCCTCTCCATCAGCTCCTTCCAGTGTCTGACACAAACACAGACACACAATGGAGAAGACAGCAGAATGCATAGCTCTTATATAATGCTTGACTATAGCAAAGATCTGTAAAATTCCCTGCTCAGGTAAAGCACCGATCTATAATTCAGATTGATTCCCTGTTGGGTTAAAGCATGGTGCAATGACTTGGGATCACTGCATCACTGAAGCCACCCTGACCCACATGCACTTGCTCTCCACCTCCCAATTGCAACACTTAAATCAAGAGCACAGAGAAAACGCCATCCTGTACCTTTCCCGCAGAGCCTCGTTCTTCAGATCTAGAAGCAGAGGCAGCGAGTCTTTAAAC
Organism: Hoplias malabaricus; assembly: GCF_029633855.1. Classification (NCBI taxonomy): domain Eukaryota; kingdom Metazoa; phylum Chordata; class Actinopteri; order Characiformes; family Erythrinidae; genus Hoplias; species Hoplias malabaricus. The sequence goes on from NC_089820.1 coordinate 27,801,958, forward strand.
TCTTTCATGCGTCCCTCCAGGAAGAAGGCGACAGGCAGCGCTCTCACATCCTTCGGCAGCTTCCTCAAGCTCTTAATGAAGCCCTCTGTGCCTTCCTGGAGCAGCTGGATGTTCAGATTCACCCACAGTGTCTGAGACCACTCTGTCTTAGCAGCCTGGGACACACACATACATCAGCCATAATATTAAAGCCACCTCCTCGTTTATGAACCCATAAAGGACCCCCACAGAGCAGGTGTGATGTGGTGGTGGATCATTCTCAGCGCTGCAGTGACACTGACATGGTGGTGGTGTGTTAGTGTGTGTTGTGCTGGTGTAGAGTGGATCAGGCACAGCAGTGCTGCTGGAGTTTTTAAACCCTGTGTCCACTCTCTGTCCACTCTGTGAGACACTCCTCCCTCGTTGGTCCACCTTGTAGATGTAGAGTCAGAGACAGTAGCTCATCTGTCGCTGCACAGTGTGTGTCGCTCGTCCTCTAGTCCTTCATCAGTGACACAGGACGCTGTCGGCTGGATGTTTTTGGTCGGTGGACTGTTCTCAGTCCAGACACTGAGGGGTTTAAAAACTCCAGCAGCACTGCTGTGTCTGATCCACTCTACACCAGCACAACACACACTAACACACCACCACCACGTCAGTGTCACTGCAGCGCTGAGAATGATCCACCATCATGGTCTACAGCTGGATTTGACTGGAGAGAGAGAGTATAACCTTCTGTGCTTTGTAAATCTCGTAGATCTGCCTCAGACCACTCATCTCCCGCTGAACGTTGAGCAGTTCTGGATACATGGTGATTGACAGGTCAAACAGCTTCTCAGCATTGGCCAGCTCCTGACGATCCGCCTCCATTTTAGCCAACTCCTGCTCATAACTGCCCATAATGGTCAACCCTGAGGGACGAGGACAATAACAACTGTTTATTGGGAGTAACATTAAGGCAGAACTAAGTTCAGGGTGTATACAGATTAAAGGAACCTATAGGATGTTTGCAGATGACATCACATCTCTGCGTGATCATGCAACCATCATGCAGACAGACCGGAGAGATCGCAAATGGTGTGGAAATGTTCTCTGAATGACAAAAAGTGTACTGGATTAAAATTGCAAGCAATGCCTTGAACACTAGATGTTGGAACATTTGCTGTGAGAATTTGTGGGTATTTAGCCACATAAACATCAGTAAGATCAGAAAACATACTGATGTTGTTATCGAATAGAGCTCTGTCAGTCATGGGCAGCTACTTCAAAATGTCCTATTTCATCCCAAGCTTATGCATGGCCATTTCAACAAGCAGCAGTCCTCATTGGGTTATAATTATAACCAAACACGGGTGGCATGGTAGCGCAGCAGGTAGTGTCGCAGTTACACAGCTCACAGGTTGTGAGTTCGATTCCCACTCCAAGTGACTGTCTGTGAGGTGTGTGGTGTGTTCTCCCTGTGTCTGTGTGGGTTTCCTCCGGGTGACTGTCTGTGAGGAGTGTGGTGTGTTCTCTCTGTGTCTGCGTGGGTTTCCTCCGGGTGACTGTCTGTGAGGAGAGTGGTGTGTTCTCTCTGTGTCTGCGTGGGTTTCCTCTGTGTGTGATGCCCTGTGAAAAACTGGCGCCCCCTCCAGGGTGTATTCCTGCCTTGCGCCCAATGATTCCAGGTAGGTTCCGGCCCTAATGCCATCTTGGAGCAGCATGACCAGCATGAAATAGGTAAAGAACAGAGTTTGGGAGAAGATACTTCAGAACTTCATTTGGACTTTGTGAAGACTTTGTGAAACCTTTGTTTTTTGGGCTTCTCAAAGGTAGAACCTTTCTCCTGACTGTGTTTGGTGGTCACATTTGAGGTGAGGTTCTGGTTTGAACATGTGCTGCTGAATCATTCCAATATTACCACTGTGTAGCTAACAGTTACTAATAATACATAGAGCTCGCTGAGTGCTGTGTGTTTGAAGAGCAGAGTCCAAGTGGATCTGGTAAAGTCATGGCGGAGGTGTGTGTGGAGACAGTGGTGGGGACTATTTGCATATTCATAGATCTATGAAGTGATGAAAGTGAAGACGAAAAGCGTACATTTATATCAAAGACACCTTTTTAGGCATTAAAGGACATTTATCTTGAAAATACCCTCTATATCGGTAACTGAACAGAGGGAAGTGTGTAGAGGTTAATCAATGCCTTTAGAGAAAGGACTTTATTTCAGTGCCAGAGCATGGGTCGTCTATGTACCTTTCTCCAAGTCGTCTCCCACCGCTCCTGGGCCGTGCATGTTAAAGCTCTCAGCAAAGATGGCCAGCTCCTGCTTGTACTGTGCTATCTGTTCCTTGGTGATCTGATCAAAAAAAAGAGTGTAACAGATTATAAAATCAAAGCACAAATTATGAATCCACACTGAAATACATTATAATTATGTCTTGGCCAGTGACATCTCAAAGGGGATATATTCTCACCTTTCAGCACCTGTTCCTTTAAATGATAATGAGCCGCTCTCTGTTCACCCCGACCCCGAGCGCACAGCAGTGAGGAGCGAGGAGCAGAAGCTCTGGTTTTTAGCCGTTTTCACTCTGTTCTCTTATTTTAATTACAAACAGATAGGTCTAAAAATGAACAAACTGATCTGCCAATAAAGTGAGAATACTCCCTTAAAGTAAATTAACAGTGTTTATGAATTCTAATCTCCTCTAATAATCTCAACAAGAGTGTCACAACAGGAAACTAAAGAGATACTGACTTAGGAAAGACTTCACAGGCCAAGACATCATTTCTTCTCGTATTTGTACAGGACTGGTGTGAGTAAAACACACAGGCAGAGGTGGTAGCAGTTGTTAAGAGCTCTCACCTCAGTAAACTTCTTTTTAACTCTGCCCAGGCTGCGGTCCACCTGCCTGGACTCAGCAAAGAGATCCCTCCACACGTTCTCCATGTGGGAGACCAGCTGTAACTCCTCCTCTGTGGACTGCAGAGAAAATGATGATGTTTATTCATTTGTGGAACGCTGAAGGAGGATTCAAAACGAACCTCATCAGGACTTCACTGGTGGAAATGTCTATTGTATGGAGCTAGATTTGTGTCAAATATGGTACATTTTAATCAAGCATCAAAAGAATAAATATCAAATTAAACTGGAAAAAATAACATAAAAATCTGAACTTTCTTTTCTGAATATTTTTTTCAATTCTCATTTTGCGTTCTCGCACCTTGTCCAATGACCTACCGGTCCAGGAATGTTGTAAAATGCAAAACACAATAAAAACAGGAATCTATGCATCTGTGATATGTTCATTCTCTTGCAGATTTATTCATTCATTCATTGTCTGTGACCCTTATCCACTTCAGGGCGGCGGTGGGTCTGGAGCCTACCCAGATTCACTGGGAGCAAGGCGCGAATACACCCTGGCTACACACACTCACACATTCACTAACACACTCACACTTACGGACACTTTTGAGTCTCCGATCCACCTACCAACTTGTATTTTTGGAGCTTGGGAGGAAACCGGAGCACCCGGAGGAAACCCACGCAGACACAGGGAGAACACACCACACTCCTCACAGACAGTCACCCGGAGGGAACCCACACAGACACAGGGAAAACACACCACACTCCTCACAGACAGTCACCCGGAGGAAACCCACACAGACACAGGGAGAACACACCACACTCCTCACAGACAGTCACCCGGAGGAAACCCACGCAGACACAGAGAGAACACACCACACTCCTCACAGACAGTCATCCGGAGGAAACCCACACAGACACAGGGAGAACACATCACACTCCTCACAGACAGTCACTCGGAAGAAACCCACGCAGACACAGAGAGAACACACCACACTCCTTACAGACAGTCACCCGGAGGAAACCCACACAGACACAGGGAGAACACACCACACTCCTCACAGACAGTCACCCGGAGGGAACCCACACAGACACAGGGAAAACACACCACACTCCTCACAGACAGTCACCCGGAGGAAACCCACACAGACACAGGGAGAACACACCACACTCCTCACAGACAGTCACCCGGAGGAAACCCACGCAGACACAGAGAGAACACACCACACTCCTCACAGACAGTCATCCGGAGGAAACCCACACAGACACAGGGAGAACACATCACACTCCTCACAGACAGTCACCCGGAAGAAACCCACGCAGACACAGAGAGAACACACCACACTCCTTACAGACAGTCACCCGGAGGAAACCCACACAGACACAGGGAGAACACACCACACTCCTCACAGACAGTCACCCGGAGGAAACCCACACAGACACAGAGAGAACACACCACACTCCTCACAGACAGTCACCCGGAGGAAACCCACGCAGACACAGAGAGAACACACCACACTCCTCACAGACAGTCATCCGGAGGAAACCCACACAGACACAGGGAGAACACACCACACTCCTCACAGACAGTCACCCGGAAGAAACCCACGCAGACACAGAGAGAACACACCACACTCCTTACAGACAGTCACCCGGAGGAAACCCACACAGACACAGGGAGAACACACCACACTCCTCACAGACAGTCACCCGGAGGAAACCAACGCAGACACAGGGAGAACACACCACACTCCTCACAGACAGTCACCCGGAGGAAACCAACACAGACAGAGGGAGAACACACCACACTCCTCACAGACAGTCACCTGGAGGAAACCCACGCAGACACAGAGAGAACACACCACACTCCTCACAGACAGTCACCCGGAGGAAACCCACGCAGACACAGAGAGAACACACCACACTCCTCACAGACAGTCACCCGGAGGAAACCCACGCAGACACAGAGAGAACACACCACACTCCTCACAGACAGTCACCCGGAGGAAACCCACACAGACACAGGGAGAACACATCACACTCCTCCCAGACAGTCACGCGGAGGGAACCCACACAGACACAGAGAGAACACACCACACTCCTCACAGACAGTCACCCAGAGGAAACCCACACAGACACAGGGAGAACACACCACACTCCTCACAGACAGTCACCCGGAGGAAACCCACACAGACACAGGGAGAACACACCACACTCCTCACAGACAGTCATCCGGAAGAAACCCACGCAGACACAGAGAGAACACACCACACTCCTTACAGACATTCACCCGGAGGAAACCCACACAGACACAGGGAGAACACACCACACTCCTCACAGACAGTCACCCGGAGGAAACCAACGCAGACACAGGGAGAACACACCACACTCCTCACAGACAGTCACCCGGAGGAAACCCACACAGACACAGGGAGAACACACCACACTCCTCACAGACAGTCACACGGAGGAAACCCACGCAGAAACAGAGAGAACACACCACACTCCTTACAGACAGTCACCCGGAGGAAACCCACACCGACACAGGGAGAACACACCACACTCCTCACAGACAGTCACCCGGAGGAAACCAACGCAGACACAGGGAGAACACACCACACTCCTCACAGACAGTCACCCGGAGGAAACCAACGCAGACACAGGGAGAACACACCACACTCCTCACAGACAGTCACCCGGAGCGGGAATCGAACCCAAAACCTCCACGCCCCTGGAGCTGTGTGACTGCGACACCTACCTGCTGCGCCACCGTGCCGCCCCCTGATGTTTATTACATTTATTAAATGCACCTGAACCTCTTTCATAGAAGGGAATGCTATACATCAACTCTATGCAGAAACTCTGAACTCTACACTGAATTATCTGGACCTGAGCACATCTCAGACGGTCTGAAAAACAGTGGAAAAATGTGCTGTGGTCAGATGAGTCCAGGCTTCCCTTTGTTTTCATGACAATGTTGAATACTCTGCGCCAAAGACGAAAGGGACCATCCAGACTGTTATGAGCTAAAGGTGCTCAGTCACAAGTGGGGACCACTGTTCTGCTTGTAATACCCCAGAGCCAGCCCCCAGGTCTCAGAAAAACTCTGAAACTCAAGAGGGCAACCCCTGGCACCAGGAAACTCCAAACTGGAGGAACAGGGCGGCCTTGCCCTTAAACGAGGGAGCACCTCACCCCCTATGAGACCAAACACGCAGACACAGACACAACATAGATGACTTGCACATGTGAGAAGTTAAGTCACTCAGCATTAATTTAACATAGTCTACTACTGAACGTAAGTGTGTGTCGCCCTGTGAAGGACTGGCGCCCCCTCCAGGGTGTGTTCCTGCCCTGCGGCCAAAGATTCTGGGTAAACTCCGGACCCACCGCCGCCCTGAACTGGATAAGGGTTACACACAGTGAATGAATGAAGGAACAGTCTACGACAGTGTTTGAAAGATTTTGCTCCGTAATACATCATATTTTCATCACTGATAAACTGGAGCTCACCTGTATGTTGTACATGGCCAGAGTCCTGTATCTCTCCTGGATGTCCACACTCCTCATCTCTACGCTCAGAGACATGTCCCGGATGTTTGAGATGGTCCCAAGAACAAACTTCAGATCCTCTAGACTGTCTGGAGTCCTCTTCAGATTGTCTGACAGTTGCTGTTTTCAATGACAGAAGCTCTAACATCAGTTTGAGTTCAGTTCAGTTCTATTTCATTCGCTTGCAGCTACAAAAAAGGCAGGTTCTGATTTGGATTATTTTTGCCTAGATTCAGCTTGTTGTTTGTTAGCTGTTAGGGTAGAGATATACTTGCTTTTAACTAAGCGTTCACGTACGCATCATGGCTGCCTCGTGTAGCCTGCGTCCGATTGGTGCGCAGGCTGTGCATGTGATCAGAAAATAAACGTTACGTGTACGCAAGGTGCAGTACACGCGTAAACAGTAGGGGACAGTGCAGTTGATCAACAGTATCACAGAATGTTTTTAAGAAGGCTGTGTCAGAGCCAAGTCAGCGATTTCCCATGTCTTTTTCTGGTCTGCCCTCTAGTGGAAGCCTCCAGTTACAAGCGTAGCACACAGACCAGTGTGTGAACAGTTACGTTCACGATGTAGACGGTTGTCTGCAAGTACATCTCTACCCTTAGCTTTCATTTTCTTTCCTGGGACAATCCTCGAGTTGTGTTTTTTTATTTCCTAGGCAGTGATTACCATGGGGTGGTGTTCCTCTGTCTTTCCAGTCCCAGCACTGACTCCTAAATCTTGCAGGGTCTTAGTCCGATGCAGAGCTGTAGGCCCCCACTGCCGGTTCTATAATAACACACCACTGTCCACCTGTTTCTCTGCATACTTTATCCCCCTTAATTTTACCCTGATCTTCAATGGTTACGACCCCACAGAGGACCCCCACAGATCAGGTAAGGTTTGGCTGAGATTAGTCTCAGTGCTGCAGTGACACTGTGTGTGTTGTGCTGGTACAAGTGGATCAGACACATCAGAACTCACGTAAAAGGTGGGTGGGTTTAAATTCATATTTACAGCTGTCGTGTTAGGAGTCCCCACTATTCTATTCAACCGCTTGTACTTCACCTGTAGTTCCTTCTGGAGGGAGAACAGATCCTCTCGTGCTGATTCGTTGAGCAGTTTTCCAAGAGACAAGACCCAGGCCTGAGCTTTCTCCTGCACGGTTCGAGCGAGGGGCTCCAGGTTCAGCCGAATGATGTGTTCGTCCTTCACCAGGGGCTGCAGCGCCACCTCCTTTCTCACTTGGGAGTAGAACTGCAGCTTCTCGTCATACCTTGCGCAGGAGGGCCACTTGGCTGCGAACTTCTCCATCATGATGGCTCTGTCCAGCTTCCAGAGCTGTCGGTAGCGCTTCCATCGGTTCAGGTAGCGCCCCATGGCGTCGAGGAGTTGCTGAACACTGTGGGATATGGCCACGGCACACTCGTTTACCTGCGGAAGCTGGGAAACCTCGCTGTAGAAGCTAAAGACAAATGGCTCGTCCTCGCCGTCCACTCGCTGTGGAGGACACTCGATGCAGGTGCCGTGCATCCAGCGAATGAACCGCTACAAAAGGGAAAAGAAGAGCAGGATTGTGTTTGAGAGCAAAGATTAGGACAACCCTTATCACCCCATATACTGAGAAAATAAGTCAGATATACTGGAAATAATCAAACATAAACCTATATTCATAAAATACACGCGGTTAGACTTTACAACTTTACAACACTGCTCCCACTAAACCACTTACATCTACACTGACACTTTACTGACAGTAAGAATTCAACATGTTTTTGGACGTGCAACATTCAATACAGTGCTGTGTGATATTCATACATTATAATGTGCAATATTTAAATCTACCAATGTGTAATAACTCATGTACAATAGTCATTTACATTTAGTTGTAAATATTCCTCAAAAATTTTATGTTTCTTATATTCATTCATTCATTCATTCATTCATTCACTTATTAATTGTCTGTAATCCTTATGGGCTCAGGGCGGTGGTGGGTCCCGAACCTACCTGGAATTATTTGGTGCAAGGCGGGAACAGACCCTGGCTACACACACTCACACATTCACTCACTCACACCTACGGACACTTTTGAGGCTCCAATCCACCTACCAACGTGTGTCTTTGGAGCGTGGGAGGAAACCCACCAGACACAGAGAGAACACACCACACTCCTCACAGACAGTCACCCGGAGGAAACCCACGCAGACACAGGGAGAACACACCACACTCCTCACAGACAGACATCCGGAGGAAACCCACGCAGACACAGGGAGAACACACCACACTCCTCACAGACAGTCACCCGGAGGAAACCCACGCAGACACAGAGAGAACACACCACACTCCTCACAGACAGTCACCCGGAGGAAACCCATGCAGACACAGAGAGAACACACCACACTCCTCACAGACAGTCACCCGGAGGAAACCCACGCAGACACAGAGAGAACACACCACACTCCTCACAGACAGTCACCCGGAGGAAACCCACGCAGACACAGGGAGAACACACCACACTCCTCACAGACAGTCACCCGGAGGAAACCCACGCAGACACAGGGAGAACACACCACACTCCTCACAGACAGTCACCCGGAGGAAACCCACGCTGACACAGTAACATTATTAATTTCCCAACTCTGGGACTAATTAAGAATGATCTTATCTTACATTTAAAAGATAAATGCACAGTCAGAAAAACACAGTCCAAGAAGTCAGTAACAGGGGCAATCCAACTCTTAGCAAAGGTCTAAAATTTTAACAGCATTAAGGCTTAGTTTAAAGCTCTTATAGGCCGTCCTTGTGAATCAGATTTACTGAAGCACAGTCAATACCAGAGACCCTCACCCAGCTGTGCCAAGGTCAACCTCTGTAAAAATCATAATGAAAGTGCAAGAAACTGGAGACTCTGCTGTAAACAAATGAAATGCAAATTTCAAATGGTTCAGACCTGAAAATGGTCTTTTCTCAGACATTAGCCATCACAGTGGTAACAGCTGACAGCATCTAAACTGTGCTGTGTTCAGAGAAGTTTATTTCACAGTCTACGTGTCTCTAAATGTCTCTGTAGTGTAACTGTATGTAAGAGTAAACAGCTGCAGGTGGTGTGTGTCAGTATTTCAGTGTGCAGCAAGTTTATAGGCTTGTTGTGACTGTTCCTAGGATTTCTTCTCTGAGTGGATTAGAAAGCAATTTTGTGTCTCAGTGCCATGAATGTAAATGTAAACGTATCTAATCTTTTCCCACCTTGGTGCTCTCTACACAGTTGCGGACACTCTGTATGATGAGCTTGTACACCTCGTTACTTTTGGGGTGGAGCACGATCTCAGGGGCAGAGAGGATGGTCTCGATTTGAAACAGTGGCATGGAGCCCATCAGTGCCTTGTTAAACACCTGCAAGTTCCTGCAACAGAAATATTCTAATTAAAACGTTACCTACACTGTAAAAAAAAAAAAACAACAGTAAAATTGGGTAAAAAAACAGTAAAAAAAACTGGCAGCAGTGGTTACGAGAATTTCACCATAAAATATACGGTCATCTTTTTGTCAATCATACAGTTTTGTTTACAGTACTTTTCTGTTAAAAAAAACAGATATATACAGTAAAAAAACATTCTATTTACATAAAATAACATCAAATAACAAAGAAACATTGTTTTTCATAAAATGAACATGTAAATTGTGTGACAAATGAGAGAATGGAGACTGAGATAAAGACAAACCACATCCTGTATTCAGCCACACTCCAGCACTCGGAACACAGGCTGATGGTGCACATCTCATCACAACATGCACACACACACACACACACACACACACACACACAATAATCACCCCAATGCAACCCAGAATCAAAAAGTCTCAAAGACAGAAAAAAAAAACAAAGAAACTCTGAAAATCACAGAAAATATGGAGAAGCAAAGCATGCTGGGAGCTCCCTAATGGGTCTCAACTCCTCCCAGTTATTGGACACTTGTACCGCCCTCTAATGGTGTGTGTCTTTAACAGTGAAATAATGTGTTTTTACAGTAAAGAGATGTAAAGAATAGTACTTCGGCTGATGAAAGTGTTTACAGTATTTCACTGTTTTACAGAAACTGTTTTCACCTTTTTAGAGTTTACAGTCATTTACTGTCAAAGTTTTACAGTTTTCCACCGTGAAATGCACAGACAATTTTCACAGTGTAGTATATAAATGTATAAAATTCAGTAACAGTGCTTTGTGGTGGAAGCAACCCCTGATCACAGTAACAGTACAGATATAACCACAATTTGCAGGAGGCCGAAGAGACAGGTCAGGGTCCAGCTGAGATTTTTACAGCTATGTGGAGACACTCCAAATCAAAATGATTGGTTCTGATTATTGTTCTGAGTAAACACAGAGGATCAGTGTCCATGGTCCACATACACAGCATCACAGGCTAAGAACACGACCCAGAGCAATAAACCTGTCACCACTAGTGTGAACACAGCCTCCCTCCTACTGACTGTTGTTGGCGCTCTGAGTGTGGAATGTTGGGACTATGTTGAGCTGCTAGTGAGCAATTTGTTAGGAGATTAGGAGGCCAGGAACGCTGATGAGTTTTACATATTTTTGAAGGCTCTGATTTGTTGTGGGGCAACCGTAGCCTAATGGCCTACCTCTCTGTGTGTGTGTGTGTGTGTGTGTGTGTGTGTTATATGTTGTAAAATGATGAATAAACGCACAGTTGCACGTTTTCACTAGTTCAAACCTGCTCATCGTCAGTGGATTTGCATGTCCTGGTGTCCAGATGCTACAGATGCTTCTAGTCGTAATGAGACAAGTTCTGCTAAGTAATATTTTTAGTACAGCTCTTTAAAATCAGGTCAGGACAAGGGTCTCAGTCAGAGCAAGTTGAACGTCTCTCAGACTGTGTTTACAGCTGTAGTCGGCCTTACCTCAGCACCATCTTGGTGAGGGAGTCGTAGATTTTGCGCTCCCAGTAGATGTAGTACTGAGCCATCGTCCTGGACTTTCCGCTGCTCGTCTGCACGACCAGACTCTCCATCTTGGTCAGGAGAGGTCCGATAGCTCTGTATTTCCTGCTCAACAGGTTCACATCTTTAGCTCTTTCACCCTCGATCAGCTCAAAGAACTCCTTCACACCTGAAACACACACACACACACACACACACACTTTATTTAGGTGTGTACTTTATCATTTTAAAACTGTAGTCTATATGAAACGTTAGGTTCTCCTACACTGTTTATATCCAGCTGATCGTCTCTAAGGAACACACACTGATCATTACCTGGGAGGTCTCGTGCTCGGTCTGGAGCTGGGAACTTGAAGAGGTTCGCTGACTCGATGGACTGAAGCTTGGAGTCTATGTCACTTTCGTTCTTCTTAATCTGGTTCACCAGGGACTCCAACTTGGAAGAGGCCTGGTCACTGCGGCTGATGAATTCGGAAATGCCTGCAGGTCAGAGGCGATGTGATGGACATAAGACAGACAAGTAAATGTGGGTCTATGTTCTTTCACAGTGAGGACAAAGCCTATTCTCCAGATATACAGAGCATCTGTGCTGCAAAGCCTGCATGTGTATCACCCACATGGGGAGAACACACCACATTCCTCACAGACAGTCACCCGGAGCAGGAATCGAACCCACAACCTCCAGGCCCCTGGAGCTGTGACACAGACACCACCTGCTGAACCATTGTGCCGCCATCCAAACAAAATCAATCAAAAAATAATAATTGGTCCAAGAATAACAAGTCCTTCCCTATGTCCTCATTGAAAAAAAGTGAGATCCATGAGAGAGTGAGTGAGTGAGTGAATGAGTGTGTTAAAGAGTGACTGAGTGAGTGAATGAGTGAGTGTGTTAACGAGTGAGTGAGTGAGTGTGTTAACGAGTGAGTGAGTGTGTGAGTGAGTGTGAGAGTGAGTGAGTGAGTGAGTGAGTGTGTGTGAGTGAGTGAGTGAGTGTGTGAGTGAGTGAGTGAGTGTGAGTGAGTGAGTGTGTGAGTGAGTGTGTTAACGAGTGAGTGAGTGAGTGTGTTAACGAGTGAGTGAGTGAGTGAGTGAGTGTGTGAGTGAGTGAGTGAGTGAGTGAGTGTGTGAGTGAGTGTGAGTGAGTGAGTGTGTGAGTGAGTGAGTGTGTGAGTGAGTGTGTGAGTGAGTGTGTGAGTGAGTGTGTTAACGAGTGAGTGAGTGAGTGTGTTAACGAGTGAGTGAGTGAGTGAGTGTGTGAGTGAGTGTGTGAGTGAGTGAGTGTGTGAGTGAGTGAGTGTGTGAGTGAGTGTGTGAGTGAGTGAGTGTGTGTGTGAGTGAGTGAGTGAGTGTGTGAGTGAGTGAGTGTGTGAGTGAGTGAGTGAGTGTGTTAACGAGTGAGTGAGTGTGTGAGTGTGTGAGTGAGTGTGTGAGTGAGTGAGTGTGTGAGTTAGTGTGTGAGTGAGTGAGTGTGTGAGTGAGTGTGTGAGTGAGTGAGTGTGTGAGTTAGTGTGTGAGTGAGTGAGTGTGTGAGTGAGTGTGTGAGTGTGTGAGTGAGTGAGTGTGTGAGTTAGTGTGTGAGTGAGTGAGTGTGTGAGTGAGTGTGTGAGTGAGTGTGTGAGTGAGTAGCCTGTTCCACAATGTGCCGAGGCAGGGGCTGAAAACACTTTTTCACATACTGTACTCAGAAGTGTAGCTGTGTCTTACCCAGGGAATTCCAGTTAAGTCGTTTATATCCAGCACGCATCACTCTCCTCAGTTCTTGCACTTGTGCAGCCAACAGGAGGAGCTCTGCGTCATTCAGACTGTCCATCAGAGACTGGTAGCGGTTCACCAGATTCTTCAGTCCGTCCACGTATCTACACACAAGAGACATGGGCTCGAACGTGGGGGGATGCTCGGACACATTTTAAAAACCTAAGGGTCAACGCACCTGAGGAACTTGTCCTCCTGCAGAGCCACATTTCGGGCCAGTTCAGGAACAAAGTGGCCCAGCTGCTCGAGGTACTTGGTCTCAGAGATGATCTCCTTTAACTCCGGCGCAAAGTTCACCACGAAGTGTAGCCCTCTCTCAGAGTCCTGCTGCGGGGAGACCACAGACCACACACACACTCAGCTCAGACAGTACACACACATCACTCAGCTCAGACAGTACACATACATCACTCAATCCACACACACACTGGTGAGAAGCAGCAGCCAAACACACAGCGTACTCTCGACCAGGAACGATCGTCCACCTGGAGGACTGCATCGGGCACTAGGGTTTAACCCAGGACACAGCGCCAATCTATATCTGGGCTCACACACATTCACTCACACACCAGGACATTCTATTAGAAGCCAATTCACCTACCCTCCATGTGTTTTTGGATTGTGGGAGGAAACCGGAGACCCCGGAGGAAACCCACGCAGACACAGGGAGAACATGATGGAGATATGGACCCAAGATATGATATGATATGAACCCAAGATCCCAGCGCTGAGAGGAGAATGTGCTAACTGCTAAGACACCGTGCCGCCCAAAGACAGGACAGTAAGCCTTGTGCTAAAGTAACATTCTGCACAGTGTGAACGTGCGCATGCCGGGACTCCTCTATTACCATATTGTATTTGATACAAAGCTAACTGCGCTTCTCGATCTCCATCCCTTTTAGAGGTCTGGCCACTAGGGGACCTGCGGAAAGAGGCTTTATATTTACGTTAAAGGGGCTGCACTTCTCCTAACAAAGGTTGAGAAGGGTGAAAGGGTCCTTGTATGCCTGGAGAGGATCATTTGGAGGCTGAAAATGTGTGAGTTTGTAAAATTTCTTCTTGCCCTACCACAGATCCAGCATCCCGGACACTGAGGAATTCCAAAACCCTCCAGTGAGGGAACTGTCAGCACAGAACTCAAGACAGTGCCGCCAGCTCAGAGTTGGTATTCAAACAATGTCCGATACCAGACATGTTAAGAGCAAGGCCACCCTGTCCCTCCAGGCTGGGGGTTCCCTTTGTCAGGCTTTCCCCTTTCAACTTTCCTAGTTTTAGAATTCCCGGGCCCATGAGGGTTGGATCTGTGGCAACAGAATCACACCAGTGGTTCCCCCATGACATATCCCACATGAATCCCTATTCACGGACTGCACTGAGGAGCGACTGTCTCTTTCAGAGCGCAGTGCTAATGTAAACAGATGGAAAGGTGGATAAATGTACCTCATACACAGATCCTCTCCCTGCTCTGGAGAGAGTCTCACAGCACTCAGAAGCACAGAACAACACCACCTCTTTGCTTCCCACAGTGTAGCATAACGAGGAGGAAACAAGTAGTAAAATCTGTTAGCCACATTAGCATTTTCACCATAGGATCTAATGTTAAACTATTAGCGTCAGACACTAATTCGTCTCTGTTCTTCTGTCTGAATGTGAGTGAGTTATTCACACACAGATCACACACAGGCTTCAGTCATCGTCTTATTTCACTGCTGTGTTGTTGTAATGTGTAAGAGACGACAGACACAAGCCCCGTACTCCTCTGTCTCAGTCTTTTCTCCCTGTTTACAGGTAAATAATCTGACCCCGCTGTCCCTGCTCTCTGAGAGTGAACAGACTCTTGGAGGATAATGTTTTAAACCAGATTTAAAAGTTTAATGAAGTAGTTCTCCTCGTCTGAAAGTGGGAGTGATCAGTGAGAGATGTTTTAGCTCCTAATTCCGATCTGTACTGTTAGGTTTAATTATCTGTGATGGGAGCTATGTAGGAAGTATGTAGCTACGTTGTGGCACAGCTTGAGGTCCTCTTCTGGACTTTAAACAGAGCTCTGTTTACAAACGTGACACGAATAAATGGGTCAGGGATCCACACTTACATTTCCAGCTATTTCAAGTCTAAATGAGGACAAAAAGTGCTGAAAGAGACAATAAAACAATGTAAATATCAGTTTTTATTTGAGTTACGTGTTTGAGTAAAGAGACGGTCCCTAATATGTATGGTACCCTACTCTGTGACGTCAGCTGCAACCCATGGATAGTCGCCTCAAGATTTGTGGTCCTGTCCCCATCCACCTCACAGTAATGGAGTAACAAAACACAGACCCTGCTCCTGATTCTCGTAAATCATTACACATTCGCCCGGTAAGATCCTCCCACTCTACTGATAACCCCCGTCTAACTGTGAGTGGTAGAGTTTCTGACCGTCTCTGGTACGGCGTCTCCACAGTTCTCTCCAGCACTGTTGAGCATCAGCAGCAGGGTTCTGTTCATGAGCTGAGGTAGAATCTGCTCCGTCGACTCTTTCCAGCCCTCGTACTTCTTCACCTCGTAGTCCCGCATCCGCATCCCGACCTCCAGGTACTTCGCCTTCGTCTGAGAACACAGCACACACACGAGCTCTGAGACAAAGTGGCTTAATGAAACGTCTGTGACCTGCTTTGGTCCAAACCCCACGAGCCCCACAGCAGTGTTCTCCCCCTGTGTAAACAGCTCTGTTCAGAACGCCCGCTTTCATCACCTGTTCCTTTAAATGATAATGAGCCGCTCGCTGTTCACCCTGTTGTGAAAAATAATTTTATTACTTTGTATTAGTGGACAAATATCATTGAATGATGATTAGTTAAAATTAGAAAGTATAATTACATATTCATTGTATGAAACCTTGTATTCATATGAATGATTAACCAGTATTTTAACCATGCATTTAAACAGTTTAGAATCTGCACACTAACTGACATGCTGACTCAGTGTTTACACCTTTCTAATTTCTTAGATCTTTAACAGATCTGCACTCAGGCTTTTAGCATAAATTACAACTGTTAGCCAAAAGGGGGAGTTGAACTTTAGGGCACCTCAGTGACCTTAAAGTCCATTACTGACCCCTCATAATCTTGGTGACAGAAAAGGAATGTGGGTAATAAAACCTACAGAGTCAGAAGGCCAGGATGAGTGTTTTGGGGTCATAGGTGCATGGGAAACCTGCACGCAGGAACCTGAGTACTGACATGTCTAATTATGCATATTAATATATGTTAATCAGCCAGAAACGCCTTGCCAGCAGGGTATTCGTCATTTGGGGTATAAAACTGTGGAGTCAGATGGGAAGGTCAGAACTTTGCGTGGAAGGGCACTAGGTTGCGTTTCTTATGTATTAGTTCTCCTGGTACCAGTATTAAAATAAATACTTTGGTTTGCTTTGAACTTCACTCGACTGGTCTTTGTAACGCTTCTGGAACGAGCACGCCTCCCTCAGGAGAGAGGGTGTATTTTGGATCTTTTGGAGATCTTCTAAATTTTAATTACTTTGGGAACGGTCCAAAAAGAACATTTAATTCTTCAATTGGTGACCCCGGACGTGCGGAAGTGTGAGAACAAGACCGACTTCGGACTCCTTTCCACTCGCGGCCGCAATTTATTGAGGTGGGTGAGCAGCCCCTGTTTTATTCAAATTCTGCATATTGGAATTTCTAAATCAGAGTGGTGCGGAGGTCTGAAGGCGGTCTGGAGTGAGGTAATGAGAAAATCAATTTATTTTAAATATGTTTTTATAATTTTTTATTGGTTTATACATTTGGGGTTGCTTGGTTATGGTATTTACAATGGTTTAGATGGAAGTTGTGCCCATCATGGAATTTATTATGGTTTCGATGGAAGTTGTGCCCATCATGGTTTTTTATAATGGAATTTAAAATGGTATAGATGGATGATTGGTTCCCATCTGAGACAGAGTGGTGGCGTCCTCAGCTCGTAATCTGACAAGGTTTCGTGTTAATTGCCTGGTCTAGGGGTAGGCCGTGAGAGTTCGTCTCCTCAGAAGTATATTCATATGCGGTGAAATAATTTAAATAAAAGAGCGGAAGTTGTTCCCGCCACGGTTTGAAGTGTATTTTAATGCAACCTGATTGTGTATAAGTGTGTTCTATGTTCTAAGAGGCTGTGTTATTTTTTGGGGCTATTTGCATGACTGTTGTGTATGTCTCTGCTCGCTAGAGGGCGATAGAGGAGTGTCTTGCTGGGTATATGTGTGTGTGTGTGTCAGCTGAAAGAATTTTTTTTGGGAGAAAATGGAGAAAGTGGGGGACTGATCAACCTCCTTTTCTTCTCCGGTTGCTTTTGAGTGTGTGTGTGAAGAACCCTCCATGTGCTGTACAGAGCCATAAATTTTATGTGAGTGTGTTTAGAGAAAAGAGGGGAAAGGACATCTCTGTTTTAAGAGTGTCAGTGAGAGAGTGTGCTTAATGAGAATGGAAAATGTCATAAAGAGAGATTTAGAAATAAATAGGGAAAGAAATTTGTAATGGTATAAATTATGAGCTTCGTTCAAGGACAGTTATTTAAAGAATATGAACCTCAATAAAATGAGGGGTTTGTTTATCTATGACAATGAGCCGGAAGACGTTTTAAAGTAAAACATATAAAGTAAATTAAATGAGCTTTCTTGGAGACTATACATTAAGAAAATATAGTCAATGAGCTCCAGAAAGACGTTTTTAGAGGTTGAGAATAGGTGAAAGAAGAGCAAGGTGTAAAGCTGAGTAATTAATATGATAAATTGGGGAAACTGTAAGGTTTAAACACGGGAATTAAAGGGAAAATTGTTAATTGAACACTTGCTCTAATTTTGAATCTGGTTTCTTTGATATTGTTAATTTAGATTTGTGGTAGATAAAATATATTTGGTATTTTGTTTACTGCTTATTGTCCTAAGAATCTTATTTTTCCCGTTTAGTTAGTATTTTTTAACTATGGTAGTTCGTCTAAAAATTTATTTTCTGCCTCGGTTTCAATTTTTTCGTTCATCATAACATATTTTGTAACCTGCTTGCTATTCCAGTAGTTCTCAAAAGTTTGTTTTCGCTTGTTATAATATATCTTGTGATTTTACTGTGGCTTGAGAACTGTTGAGTGTCTCTGGAAATTTGTTTGCTTCCTAAAATATAGTCGTTGGTTTAATTCTGTGTTGTGAGATCTTAGTCCTGCTTTTCTTGCTTTTTTCGTTTCCTACAAATTTTGTTTCATATATTGGCGTGTTATTTCCGTCTGACTAATAAGTTTTTTTTTCTCTCTCCGTGGGTCGGTTTCATACTTCATGTAAATTAGGCTTGATTTGCTTTTATATTCAATACTGTGTTTGAAGACGAACTTATGTTTTATATCAACCTGTGAAATTCTTCACAAGGTTGAGGTGGTTCTGCTTTTATTGGCTGAGTTTGTAAACTTGACTGTAAAACTTTGGACTTTTTATTTTATATGAACTAAGGCGGACTGTGCTGAGAGCAGCGGCGGCTGCGTGGGCGATTTGCGTGGGTGCTGGGAAACTGTTTTAATTCACTCTGAATTGTGATGAAACCTAGCGGTGATAATTGATTTGCAATTAAAGGGTGAACTAGAACGAAGACCAATTCAGGTAAGGTCCAATTTTTTAATCAGCTTCTTACAGACATTATGGCTACTCCTAGTGATTCACATAATGAATTAAACGCCATTTACGGCGTGGGGAATTGGGAATGGAAACCGTTTGTACAACAAATTGAAATTATTACTGAGGGATTAAAACTGGGAGAAATACATTTGGAAAAGCGGGTTAATGTGCACAAAAGTGTGCTACAGAGATTTGAAACATGGGCTAAAAATACATACAGGAGAGAAAACTTCTTTAATTTCCGGTATTAATCAGTTGAAAAGAGAGCTGGAGGAAAGATTATGTCAGGCTGAAGCAGAGGTTAGTAAGGCTAGCCTTTTCCAAAGACCTAAGGCAAACGCAAGTTTAAAAATAGCTAAAATAGACATTGCGGAGCTTCTAAATTTTAAAATGGCATTCCTCAGTCTCATTCCGCAGCTCTTACTTTGAAAACAACAGGTCAGTCACACTCGAACGCCGTTTAACTCACTGCCGTGAACACGGAAGTGGACGTTGAGTATATGAAACACAAGGGGGAGGAGCCTACAGCTCCTACAGCTCCGCCTCCCCCATATAACATAGGTCACGTCACACTAGTTGATAATGTCCCACCAGTTGATAATATCCTCCCTGTTTTCAGTGTTGATTCCGGCAAAGTGAGCGTACAGACAGACACAAGAGGCTGGGATTTTGCTTGTGAGCAGCCAGCTCAAAGTGACACATATACAAAAGCACACATACACGACCCATTCCAATTGCGAAAGCCACATGAGTCAATTTTAAATACACATACGGATATTAATACCGACCGTTATGACATTATTGATGACACGGGAAAGCATGTAGAACAGGATAATCTGCGCCTTGTCGATAAACAAACACTAACAACACCATTTAAGAACTCGATGCCACGTAAAAATAAACAAAAAATTAGGATTAAAGCAGATTTAGACGGCCATGTCACAACGGCTGACTATAATCAGGATGACGGACATATAGCAGATGATGAGGACAGTGCGAATGGACGACGTGGTGGTAGACGGCTTTCTGATTTGAACAAAACATTATGTGCCATGGAAAAACTCATATTAGAAGAACAGAGACAGTTGGACTTAAAAAAACAGACTTTAGAATGCGACATGCAAACTTCAGACAAAACGGACATTTTGAGACGGAGCACCAGACCCCGACACCCGCCTGACAGGTATACGTCTGACACTAACGTTGTCACTATGTTTCCATTAGTGGCCACTAGCACAGGAACATATAAATATGTACCATTATCACTGACTGATGCACAAACTTTGGTCGATCAGCTTCTGCCTTTATGTAGTGGAGCGGCTGCTTGGATTAGAAAGCTGGACAGTCTGACAGGTGGCGTGACTGTAGCACTTGGGGATTTTAGAAATAGTATTAAAAGATCAACTACTTCCATGGAAGCAGCTGAAATAGAGAGACAGGCTCAGACATTTACTGAACCTGACTATGATCTTTTCTATATGAACAATCATAAGGAAAAATTAGATAATAAAGACAAGGAGATACTTAAGTTACAAAGAGACCTACTAACTGTTCAACTAGCAGAAGCCAGGAAATCTATAAATAATAATAAAAAGCAAATAAAGTCTGATACCATGATGCCTATGACTGCACTGCCACATATGCAATCACCACTAACATTTATGAACAAAAACACATATATGCCTACTCAATCAGGGCCACCACAAAACCCACCGTATAATTATGGACCAAGTCCATATTTCTCATATCGGCCCTACTCATGGGGCAGGGGGCGTGGTAATGGTGGGAGGAGGGGCAGGGCCCGCCGTCGGACAGCGGCATGTCTAAGATGTGGAGCTTTGGACCACTGGGCAGCACAATGTAGGGCACCACTGTCTACTGACACCAGCTATCCACAACAGGCACCACAACCACAGGCGGCACCAAAACCGGAGCCATCACATCTTCCTGCTGGCCAATACAGCATGGAGCCGTGGGGTGGACATTGACGGGGCCAAGAGGAGCACCAGGACAGCAGGGCCAGGGCAGAACCATGCTGTCATTAACTGTGGGGGCCTCTGAAATTGTTTTTCTGGTGGACACGGGAGCCACATGGTCAGCCATCAACATTGTATTACCTGCACATCTGATGAGCGAACACACTGTGCAAGTAAGGGGCTTTTCGGGGAAATCTACATCACTGCCAAAAACAAGACATTTGCCAGTCAGTACTGGTACACAGACTGTGTCAAAACTGTGGCAGTGGTGGGGTACACTGACGGTATGTACCTGATGAGACCTCAACAGGATGAGTCGATAGACATTTCCTGGGCTTTAGTGACTGGACAGACGGACCGGTCACTACGACTCATTGCCTTGTTCCACCACTGGTCGACTTGGATTACAGCCATGGCACCCTACGTTCCTCCGCCCGACCCATTCCATGTCACTCTGTTTTATGATGTAGGGGCTCTGAAGGGGTCCTGAAGGGGTGGCATCTCCTGTTTCACTAGCACCACAACAACATTGTTGGTCACCACACATTTCACTAGCTCTTGATCAAGAGACACAAGGCCAAGCAGTTGGGCCCTATGGTAAAAAGAGCAAATGAGGCCACGGATTGGGTCTGGACACAGCTGCTTGGTCTCATGTTTTCGCAGTCCACACAGACATATCACATCACTGATAACTCACCAATCTTAGTCACATTGCACCATTAATTGCTGCCTAGACACCATGGTTGTGAGGACTGTGATTATCTACAGATGGAGGTATTATTAGCATCACTACCTGACACATTGTGGTCCACAGGACCAGATGATGTATGATAGACTAATCAGACATTTGTCTATTTTTGTATGAATATTACACAACCAATTTGGATTGCCCAATAAAAAAAAAACAAAAAAAAAAAAAAACCTGAAACTGTGAAAGACATGTTAGCATTTTTAGGACTGACTGGCTACAGCAGACAATACATTACTGTGTCGGACGAACATAACCTTTTAGGGACATGGTGAAATCGCTAGGGATGAGAAATTTGTCTGGTAAGCTGAATTGGACGGTGGAGTCGGTACAGGCGTTTATAGACGTTAAACAAGCCTTATCCGTCGCAGTTGACTTAGCCAGACCTGACTATTCATTACCTTTTTACACAGATGTTTCTGAAACAGACACTGTGATAAATGGTGTACTGTTTCAGAAAAAGGGGGATGGTAGAGCAGTACTAATGTATTCAAGTGTCCCATTGGACCTTATAGAGAGGAGACAATCAAAGTGCACAAGACATGTAGCAGGACTGACTAAATTAGTTCAGAAAACAGCACATTTGGTAGCAGGATATCCATTGCGCATTCTAACCACACATGGAGTAGTAGCGTACATAAACTCACAGATGTTCACACTCACTACATTGAGACAGAGACGCATTCACAAAGCATTGACTGCACCCAACATCACCTACACACACGAAGGAGTTAATATGGCAGATGGGATGTTGGAAGGTCCACCACATGAGTGCGAGGAACAGGTGGAAAGGCAAGGAAAAGTAAGACCAGACTTACAAGCCACACCCATTCCAGGGTCATGGAATTTATGGACGGATGGGTGTGGGTACAGGGCAGATACAGGTGAAGTCAGAGCAGGATACGCAGTAGTTCAGGAAGCGAAGGGGGAAACACAAGAGTTTCAGACAGTTATTGCAGACGAAGTGAAACAAAACCCATCGGCGCAGAAGGCAGAACTGCTAGCAGTAATTTCAGCATTAGAAGTGGCACATATAGGAAAACAACAAAACACTGGAAAATCTAAAACAATGGTGGCACCCATACATGTCAGCATTAGTGGTTGATTACATCACTAAATGTCAGATTTGTAACACTCAGAATGTAGCAAAAGCATTTAAACTAGCTCCAGGAAGGTTTCCATTGCCAGATTCTCATGGATATGAGATTCAAATGGATTACACAGATATGATTGACCCCATTAGGAGATTCAGATATCTCCTGGTCGTAGTAGATAGATTCTCGGGGTGGGTAGAGGCACTCCCCACTCTGAGGGAAGATGTAAAATGAGTCTGTAAGTTTCTGATTAATTGTTGGATTTCGAACTATGAGTTTCCTAGGAAAATTTTTTATTTTTTATATTTTTTCAGATAGCGGGAGTCATTTCACGAGTAAAACACTGCAGTGGGTGGAGCAGTCGTTGGGGCTGCGCCATAGCTATGGTTGTGTGTATCATCCTGCCTCACAAGGTTAGGTGGAGAGGATGAATCAAAATTTGAAAATCAAATTAGCAAAAATCAAACTGGCCACGGGCATGAATTGGCTTGATGCCCTTCCAATTGTTTTAATTAGTGTCCGTAGTTAAGTGAACAGAAATACAGGGTTCACTCCTTTTGAATTAGGGAGGGGCATCGCTTTTCCAGGCCCCTCCAGCGCGCTTGCGTCCCCCCAGAAACTACCTCAAGCAGAGTACCGACAGCTATATGAAGAACTAAAAGCTGTTTGTAAAGATTTCTCTATACAGGTGAAGGAAAGGAGAGAAGGAGAAGAAACGGAGGAGAAGGATCCAGAAGTGACAGTCTCACCCTGGGTCCTCCTGAAGGTTATCAAGCGGAAGTGGTACGAACTTCGCTGGACAGGACCTTACCAGGTGACAGAGAGAACCAGTTGTGCAGTCCGGCTGAAGGGTAAAGGCTTATAGTGGTACCACCTCACACAGTGCAGAGCCGCACCGACATCTAACATCAAACATTAACTGAAGGAAAACAACACCTCAGAAGAGGCTGATCAAGCAGCCTCAACCAACATAGGGGCAGAATAATCCCCTGAGGCAGGGGCACGACAAGGAAAGTCTATCCTTGCCCCCAGCGCAGATCCCTACCAACGGATGAAGAATACACTTTAACACATACACATATAGGGCTCATTGTAATCTCTTAGTCCAGAGAGTGAGTGGTAGGACAGAGGTGTCCACTCCTAACAGGAGTGGTGTAATTGCCCGCTACCACCACAATCTGCCATCACGCTCTACCTAAGTCACTCGCCAAGCCGGGGGTGACCTAGGCAGACCAATTTAACATTAATTGCTTATCATTTATTTAAATGTATTGACCTGTCAGTTGGACAGGTCAAAAGGGGGAATTGTTGTGAAAAATAATTTTATTACTTTGTATTAGTGGACAAATATCATTGAATGATGATTAGTTAAAATTAGAAAGTATAATTACATATTCATTGTATGAAACCTTGTATTCATATGAATGATTAACCAGTATTTTAACCATGCATTTAAACAGTTTAGAATCTGCACACTAACTGACATGCTGACTCAGTGTTTACACCTTTCTAATTTCTTAGATCTTTAACAGATCTGCACTCAGGCTTTTAGCATAAATTACAACTGTTAGCCAAAAGGGGGAGTTGAACTTTAGGGCACCTCAGTGACCTTAAAGTCCATTACTGACCCCTCATAATCTTGGTGACAGAAAAGGAATGTGGGTAATAAAACCTACAGAGTCAGAAGGCCAGGATGAGTGTTTTGGGGTCATAGGTGCATGGGAAACCTGCACGCAGGAACCTGAGTACTGACATGTCTAATTATGCATATTAATATATGTTAATCAGCCAGAAACGCCTTGCCAGCAGGGTATTCGTCATTTGGGGTATAAAACTGTGGAGTCAGATGGGAAGGTCAGAACTTTGCGTGGAAGGGCACTAGGTTGCGTTTCTTATGTATTAGTTCTCCTGGTACCAGTATTAAAATAAATACTTTGGTTTGCTTTGAACTTCACTCGACTGGTCTTTGTAACGCTTCCGGAACGAGCACGCCTCCCTCAGGAGAGAGGGTGTATTTTGGATCTTTTGGAGATCTTCTAAATTTTAATTACTTTGGGAACGGTCCAAAAAGAACATTTAATTCTTCAACCCCGACCCCGAGCGCACAGCAGTGAGGAGCGAGGAGCAGAAGCTCTGGTTTTTAGCTGTTTTCACTCTGTTCTCTTTCTTCTCCGTTTTTACTCAGTGCTCTTATTTCTCCGCGCTCGTTGTGTCTGTTTTGCTGCGTTTAACCTCGTCTTTGTGCTCTCCCATAAACGCAGGTCCAGCGCTGTGATTGGACAGACTCAGACGAGGGGGCGGGGCCGTTCTAAAGTCTCTGCACTTGACGTCAGGCTCATTTCATCCCATGTTTTTTGACTTAGGCAGCACAAAGAAAACTGAGGTGGTCTTGTTTCACGGTGTGAGTGTTGGTGAACAATTGATTTCATCATAATGTGTCCACTTTAACGAATTTTGAGTGGCCAGAATGGCTGAGATATCTTAGCATCATTGGAAGATTGTTGATTCTATCCCTACAGCCTAACAATGTGAATAGTGGCCACTGGATCTCAGAAGATATTTCTCAGTACATATGCAGTGTATCTATCATGCTGTAATCAGACAGACAACTCACAGCTTTTCCCTGTTCACTCTCCATCATTTCAGGCAGCTCCATGAAGCGTACGATGGGGGTTTTCATGCGGTGGAAGAGGGAGCGTTCCCAGTAGATGGCTCCTGCCACCGGAGGCTGGTTTTTATACAACGGTGGGTTATCTTTGTGTTCCACAAAAATGTTGTTGATGATGTCCACCTGAAAAAAAAAATTTTAACATGTCACTAAAGAGAAACCAAATACAGGGTGGGCCATTTATATGGATACACCTTAATAAAAGGGGAATGGTTGGTGATATTAACTTCCTGTTTGTGGCACATTAGTATATGGGAGGAGGGGGGGGACTTTTCAAGATGGGTCGTGACCATGGCGGCCATTTTGAAGTCAATCATTTTGGATCCAACTTTTGTTTTTTCAATGGGAAGAGGGTCATGTGACACATCAAACTTATTGGGAATTTCACAAGAAAAACAATGGTGTGCTTTTAACGTAACTTTATTCTTTCATGAGTTATTTACAAGTTTCTGACCACTTATAAAATGTCTTCAAAGTGCTGCCCATTGTGTTGATTGTCAATGCAACCCTCTTCTCCCACACCATTGTTTTTCTTGTGAAATTCCCAATAAGTTTGATGTGTCACATGACCCTCTTCCCATTGAAAAAACAAATGTTAGATCCAAAATGGCCGACTTCAAAATGGCCGCCATGGTCACCATCCATCTTGAAATAGTGTAATTTCTATAAATTACACTATTTAAATTATATTGCAGTAGCATCTAGAAGCAAAGACGTGTACGTGTTTATCAAAGTGGGGGCTTGAAAATATTCCAATCTACAAAAGGAAAAAACGATGCTGTGGTCTATAATCTGTAGAACACACAAACACCCAAACTCAAATAACTGGCCATAACTGCCCCCTAATTGCAATGACCTACACTGTCCAGCCAAAACAAAACTGTCAGTGGTGGTCTCTCTAGCTATCGGCCTCTGTGTCTGTCACCAAGCGTGGGACTGTGTCGTGTTAATGACAGCAATGTGGGGGGTGAGTGTTAGGCACCTCTTTGCAGTACTGCATCAGGATATCGCTGAACTTCTTCATCATCTGGTTGTTGATGGTCTCTCTGGAGCAGATGTGTTTGAACTTCTGGAGCATGTCGAAGGCAGCAGAAGCTGATCTCAGGGTTTTGAAGGACTGGTCGATGAAGCTGACGGCCTCTGCCTCGATGGCCTACATCAGTGGTCAAAAGCACAAAAGAGTGTAAACCGAGCAGGTGGGAGTTCACATCATTCAGAATACATTTAGGCTACATTCATGCAGCAGGGAAAAGTGTCCCCAATCTGGTTCCGTTTTTGTTCTGCTGTTCACACTGTTTATATAATGAGAGCAATATCTGACATCAGTCTGAGGAGATCAGTCTTCTAAACTGACACATTCCATCCATCCATTATCTGTAACCGCTTATCCAGTTCAGGGTCACGGTGGGTCCAGAGCCTACCTGGAATCACTGGGTGCAAGGCGGGAACACACCCTGGAGGGGGCGCCAGTCCTTCACAGGGCGACACACACTCACACACCTACGGTCACACAATCCACCTACCACCCAGAGGAAACCCACGCAGACACAGAGTGAACACACCACACTCCTCACAGACAGTCACCCGGAGGAAACCCATGCAGACACAGAGTGAACACACCACACTCCTCACAGACAGTCACCCGGAGGAAACCCACACAGACACAGAGTGAACACACCACACTCCTCACAGACAGTCACCCGGAGGAAACCCATGCAGACACAGGGAGAACACACCACACTCCTTACAGACAGTCACCCGGAGGAAACCCACGCAGACACAGAGAGAACACACCACACTCCACACAGTCTGTGTGGGTTTCCTCCGGGTGACTGTCTGTGAGGAGTGTGGTGTGTTCTCTCTGTGTCTGCAGGTGCTCTGGTATCCTCCCACAGTCCAAAAAAAAAAAACACACATTGGTAGGTGGATTGGTGACTCCAAAGTGTCCGTAGGCGCGAGTGCGTGA
Organism: Hoplias malabaricus; assembly: GCF_029633855.1. NCBI lineage: Eukaryota > Metazoa > Chordata > Actinopteri > Characiformes > Erythrinidae > Hoplias > Hoplias malabaricus. Next base: position 27,829,114 of record NC_089820.1, read on the forward strand.
GTGAATGTGTGTGTCTGTGTTGGCCTGTGAAGGACTGGCGCCCCCTCCAGGGTGTATTCCCTCCTTGCGCCCATTGATTCCAGGTAGGCTCTGGACCCACCGCGACCCTGAACTGGATAAGGGTCACAGATAATGAATGAATTAATTAATTCATATTTTTTTATGAAATGAAAACACCCTCTCCCCGGTTCGATTTCATGTCCTGCTTTGGACCAGAGTCATTCTGGATCATTCTCAGCGCAGAGAGTGACATAAAAGTCAGATAAATTCCAACCTACCGATTTTTGCTGTTCACACAAACAGCAAGTCTGTCACAAATGAAGAAACAGATCGGATTCGGGCCACTTTTACCTCCTGAGTGAACGTAGCCCAGACCAGAACGAACCCCACCTGGACGTTTTTCCTGAAGTCCTGCATGACTGTCTTCCAGTTGCTCATCTGTCGCATGCTGAAGGGGTCGAAGCTGAGCTCCTCGATGGGAACCACTAAGCTGTCCACCCAGCGCAGAACATCATCTATTCTCTTCGGGTCCCCGGTCACTGCCTTAAACTCCGGCCCAAAGATGTTATAAAATTCCTCCAAGGTCTGAGAGATCATAATAGTTAATGTTCAGGACAAAACGAACACCTTTGTTACAAGCACATGGAAGTACCTGAGTTTAACTGGTTAGACATTGGTATTCATGTTTAAAAATTGGTGGGTTACTGCATCGATTCTCCTTCTCTGGACTCTAATTGTCCCACTTTAACTGCTCATACACTGATGAAGTACTGAACTGATCTGTAGCTGACTGTAGGAAGGACAACGGAGGCATGAGAACGAGCGTGAGACTGGAAATCAGTTAAGTTCAGCTCAGAATTATTCCACTGATTACCAGTAATAGTCAGGAGGAGGAGTCTCAGAACTGAGTGATTAAGACCAATCACGATCAAGGGTGGAGTCACGAAACAACTGCATTCGGAGGGAGGAGTCTCAGACCAAACGCCTTAGTGATTGCAACCAATCACAATCAGGGGGAGAAGTCTCAGAACAAACACCTCTGTAATTAAAACAAATCAAAGCCAGGGGGAGGAGTCAGAGAACAAATACCTTAGTGATTTCGACCAATCACAATTAGACTCCTCACTTGACCGTGTTTGTTCTTCATCACAGAGGTATTTGTCATGAGACTCCTCCCCCTGATTGTTATTGGACATAATCATAGAGTCATTTGTTGTCTGACTCCTCCCCCTAACTGTGATTGGTCTTAATCACTGAGGCGTTTGTTTTTAAATTGTGATTAGGTGTTTTGTTTAAACCATCCCACCCCCTGTCCTCAGAGAGGTGTGAACAGGGCATTCTGGGATATAGAAGAAGGAAACCTGTAAGATGTTGTATATGTCTTGACAGATGGAAGCCATGTAGTCTGTCTTCTCAAAGAGCTTCTTTCGGTCAAACTCCCAGCGAGGATCCCTGCCTGCCGCTTCAATCCTGGCTCGAACGTTGAAGTAGCAGGTCCTCCACAGGTCCAGAACCTGTTTAGCATCCAGAGCTTTGGCTTTGGCCACTTCCCGCTGGTCCCTAAAGCAGCAGCAAGGGCAATCACAGGAGATTCAGAGATCACCAATACTGAAAAACTCACACTGTGTTTCACACACTCACTCAGTCTCACACGCACACACACACACACACACACAAACCCAACACGCACTTTCACACACTCACTCAGTCTCACACACACACACACCTGTGGAAACTTTCACACACTGACCCAGTCACACACACACACACACACACACACACACACACACAAATACAACGACACACACACACACCTGTGGAAACTTTCACACACTGACCCAGTCACACACACACACACACACACACACAAAACCAAACACAAACACACACACACACACACACACACTGGACTGCTGTACTGAGAGTACATTCCAGTAACAGGTGACAGATAGACTCACTAACTATAGAATGATGCAGAACTGTAAACTGCTCTATCGTGGACTCACCTGAAGATCACGTGAATGTTGACGACTCGAGCCACTCGCTCAGCCAACTCCCAGGCGATTCTCTCCATCAGAGGAACCATGCGCTCGTCAGTGTTGTAGTGACTGGAGATAATCCACACCATCCTCAGCCCATTCATCATCTGAGGAATAGTGTCCAACACCATGCTGAAGCTTAGCCCCGTGGCTAGGTTCTGGTGTTTAACACAAACACAGCACTGTTACAGTGGATGATAACATGGACATTAAAGTAACACTAGGTAAGATCCAGTACTTCTGCTCCTGGGCACACCATATGTTTGCAGAGTGTAATTCAGTTTTACAGAACTGTCCTGAAATTAAAGGAAGAGGGAGAGGTTTCCTACCGTCCTCCAAAAGTTACATAGTGCAATTTCTGCTGTGCTGAGCCTGGAGTAGCAACAACAGAGGTTCTATACAAAACATTTACAGCATTTAGCACACGCTCTTATCCAGAGAGACTCACAAAACCAGTTAGCATTCAGACAGAAAGTGTGTCCTCTCTAGAACAAATAGGTTAAGAGTCCAAACCCCCTCTGAGCTCAGACGCTTCTCAGAACAAGGGTCAGTGCTGATACCTTCAAAGAACAAAACGCAGTAAGCGCAGTACACAATAAAACCTCGTCCGTGCTCAAACCTAGAAGGAGAAACTAATCAGAGAAATGCAGAAAAGTGCACAAACATGTTACACAGAGCACTTTTAGATTAGTGAGTGACAAAGGGATGGGTGTTCAGTCTGCGTGTGAAGACCGTGAGAGAGTCTGCTGTTGGAAGCCAGCGGAGGTTCGTTCCACCGTGTGGGCACCAGGACTGAGAAGAGTCTTGACGCTAGTCCTTCATGTGACTTTAGGGACTGCAAGTCGAGTCGAGCTGTACTTGAAGCTCAAAGGTTTGATATTGTCATGAGGTGGGGAGGGGTTGGTCTGTTCATGGCTAGTGTATTAACTAGTGTGACCAGACGTCCTCTTTTACCCGGACATGTCCTCTGTTTTAGACTTAAAAAAATGTCCGGGCAGAATTTTACAAACGTCCGGCATTTTTTTTTTCTAGAGTTTACATAGAACTTCGAGAAGCGTTTCATTCACAAACTAGTCCCGCCCTCCCCTACTCCGATTGGTTCGCTTGAGTGAGAAGGGGGCGTGGTGAAGTAGCCTAAAATCTTCTGTTTGGACAGTCTGAGTGTAGAGCTACCGTTATTGGTCAATAACCTTCTCTGTAAACATTTAATTGGTCAGTCTGCACGTCAGTAGTCCTTGTTTACGTCAGGCAAAGCTCATGTACCCACCCTCAGCAGCTGTGCCGAAAGGTAAATGTAAGTTCTTGGATTAATTAAAAAAGAAATTCCCATGTTTTGTGTAGCAAATAAAGGTGTAAAGGACCTTACACCTGTAATGTAATAACATAATTCTGGGAGTAGGACCAAGCCCGAACTCAGCCCTATATACAACCTGCAAATTCACGTCATTTCCGCGTCGGGCAAACTCGCTTCATTGAGTTCAGGAGACGGATCTCGACTCAACTGCTTCACTACCTCAGCTCTCTCCTCCGCGCTGGGTCATTCCCGCTGATCCCTGTATTCAGAACAGGGTTCGGCCATTATCAAGCCCACCGAGCCTCCTGTTTTAAACTCGCTCCCGCTTCCACCCCGTCTCCACCCTTTTCTCATATTCATTTATCCAACGGGGGTCCGGCTTCATACGCATTCATAAGCCGCCCTTTACTCCTCCCCAAAGACTTCTGAGTTCACCTCCCCGTTTCAGCCTCTACAGGCGTGATCTGTACGAGCAAATAGGTATATTAGGTATATTAATAGATAAGTATATTATTAGTCACTTAGCACATGGCTCTTTGTTGTTGTTCCTGTCTCTGCCCTAGTCCCGCCTTTGTTCCTCCTCCTCGTCAGTGTCTCCTTTGTAGTCCTGCCCCCTCGTTATCTGTTCCAGGTGTCCCTTGTCTGTGTTGTATATTTAAGTTGCTTTGTGTGACTCCCTCTTTGTTGGACATTCCACATTCGCGTGTCTGTCCCTGGTCTGTTTGTCTCGTCTGTTCCTCACCCTCCTCCCTTTCAAGTCGGTTTGTGTTTCTCTGGTCTGTTAGTGTTTCCTTTCCTGTGCTTTGTGTACTTTTGTGGATTCTGTCTGTAGTCTATTAGCTCTCTCTGTTCAGGTCTATCCCTGTCTGTCTAGTTCCCTCTGTTTAGGTTTAGTCTGTATCTGTCTCTTTAGTCTAGGTCTCTGTCCAAGTCTCCTGTCTAGGTCTTTCTTTGTCTAAGTGTGCTGTTGTGTCGTCCAAGTCTGTCTGTCTTTTTGTTACCTTTTGTTTAAATAAGTCTGTGTTATTAGCGTCCGCCTCCCGTCAGTCAACCCACCCCCTCCCCCCGGTCCTGACCAGAACACAGCAGCTGTCCTTCACATGTGAAAATGTCATGATGAATGAACCAAATATTGGAATAAAATCTTTTTTGCGTTGAATCCTGTGAAATTTAAAAGGTTTTTTTGGGTCAAAGGAAAAAGACTGATTTATTTTTTTTTTTGAGGGGGGGGCTGGTATTTGGAAAATACGTGATGAGATCAAGTGAATTGTGGCTGGGCTGTGTTCACTCCACACAGTCTGTACCGTTAGGAGTCTTGCCCAAGGACTTTTCTGGGTGTAGCATGTTGTGTTTACCCAGATGAGGGATTGAATATTTGTCTTCTGTGTTTTTACCCCACTCCAGTCGTCCATATTTGTTTAACCTCTGATTGTTTAAATTCTTTTGGTTAAACAAAGAAGTCGGACTTGACGTTAACACCAGAGGCTCGTAGGGACCGAATAAACGTGGGCTGGTTGCGTATAAAAGTGTGAACACTGGTTTTTATAATAAGGTCTAATAACCCATCCTCTAAACGGAACACACTCTTCCCAGTGGGTGAAAATAGGCTCATAAAAAGCATGTGTGTATTACAACCTGCAGAGGTGTGTGTGTGTGTTCTCTGTGGAAGATCTGTCCTTATTGACGTTTAGGGGATCAAGAGTATTTTGAGGAAGTCACCATGCCCTGAGGGGTATAAATCCCACCAGCACTGGGCTGTGAGGCAGTGGCACTGTGTTCACCTGTAGAGTGAACTAATCATCAAGAACTAATGCTCTAACGTCGGTACGTGACCTCAGTAATGCTTCTGAGGCTGAATATGATCAAATTCTAACAGAAATGTTCCACTAATGTAGCATTAAACATTCCTTGGAGAACCGGGAGTGCTTCGGCAGCGATGAGGAATAAACTTGTGTGCCCATGGCTATGAGACATGAAAGAGAATCTCCCTCTGACCTTAAAGTGTCTCTCCAAGGTGCTCAGGAAGCGCACGTTATCCACTGCCTCCACTTGATATTTGGTCAGTTCTGTAACGATCAGGTCCAGGTTCTGAACAGTGACAGGGTCAGCGCAGGTCATCACTTCCAGGATCTTCTTCACCACAGGAAGCTTTAGCTGTTCGCTCAGAGCACTCAGAACGGCCGCACGTTCGCGCCAAAAGTCTATCTCCGCCATCGGACCAGGGGCCTGGGAAATGAGACATATCATCACTCATCAATTTGGTCACAGGAGGGACCACTGAGTTGCTTGAGCTTACACACCCAACCACCCCAGCCTCGGTCTCTGAGGAACTCCTGAGACTCCAAAATGTTGGAACCTCTGGTGAGGGAGAGCTCCAACCTGGAGGAACAGGGTGGCCTTGCCCTTAAACGAGGTAATGTCTCGCACCTTGCGGAGCCATCAACTCCCCAGAGGTGGGACACAAACCAAGTTTGTTCTGCATTGGGAACAAATCACAGACTGAAGAAAATCTTGTTATCTTTAAAAATATATATATTTTACAGAAATTAAAAACACAATCGGCTCAGTAGGTGGCGCTGAAGGTAGTGTCTCTGTCACACAACTCCTCCTACGCTCCAAAAACCCAGGTTGGTAGGTGGATTGGCAACTCACAAGTGTCCGTAGGTGTGTGTGTGTGAGTGTGTGTTGCCCTGTGAAGGACTGGCGCCCCCTCCAGGGTGTGGTCTTGCCCTGTGTCCAGTGATTGTGGGTAGGCTCCGGACCCACCCCCGCCTATCCCTTTTTGGTCCAAACCCCACAGCAGTGTTCTCCCCCTGTGTAAACAGCCCTGTTCAGAACGCCCGCTTTCAGCACCTGTTCCTTTAAATGATAATGAGCCGCTCGCTGTTCACCCCGACCCCGAGCGCACAGCAGTGAGGAGCGAGGAGCAGAAGCTCTGGTTTTTAGCCGTTTTCACTCTGTTCTCTTTCTTCTCCGTTTTTACTCAGTGCTCTTATTTCTCCGCGCTCGTTGTGTCTGTTTTGCTGAGTTTAACCTCGTCTTTGTGCTCTCACATAAACACGTGTCCAGCGCTGTGATTGGACAGACTCAGACGAGGGGGCGGGGCCATTCTAAAGTCTCTGCATTTGGCATTAGGAGTGGAGCAGAATCAGAACACTTCATAATGAAGCTTCGCATACAAAACAGTCTTTATTTTTTATTGATCTACATTGGTTTTAATCACTCTCAGTACACACCTGTGGTTTCTTCTTCTGCTGCTCCTCGATGACGATGGTGATTTGTGTCTGCCAGTTCATCACACACTGCTCCAACTCTTCCAAGGCCTCCTGATTGGCCAGTAGTGTGTCCATATCCTGTTCCAGGTCCAGTTCTGGGATATGTAGTTTAATCTCACCTACAGAAGGATTTGAGGGTTAATATGATTGCACACAAGCTTTAGAACCATATAAGGATCACCTGCATTAAAGGAGCACTAGGCAATTTCATCAGAATGCTTTCAGAGGTGTTTGTTAACGATGCATATAGACGGCGCCAGTGAGTGAAGTATTTTTTATTTGATGATATTTAAACCCACCCTCCAGCTGCTGCAGGGTCTGGTCTATGTGGCTCAGGAACTTGTGAGTGCTGTTGAGGAGTTCGTCTCGGATGTTGATCAGTACTCGAGACCCTTGTGGTAGCTGTTGTCCTGAACCTTTCATCTCAGGGGTCTCCTCTCCATTCTCAGAACCTGGCGCCTCCTGCTGGTAGCTGCTGTCGGTCAGTCTCAGCTGGTTGACTGACAGCAGGGGGATATACACCTGCACCAAAGAACAGGAACAGAGGAGGGGGAACAGTTCAGTGACTAAGATTCAGGTCTTTTTTTAAAGGCACCGTATATGGTTTTGGAGAGCTACTGTTCTCACAGTACAGCACACTCTCCTCTCAAATTTGTGTTCAGTCAGAATCTTGCTTTTTGCTTTTTATTCGCATCTTTTAAAGAGGTACAGCAGAAGATCATTTAAAACTTGAGCTATTTTGTAGCACTCTAGGTTTGGACTAAAAACTTGTTTCCCATTTACTGAGCCAGGGCTGTGTACAAACACCGTAACTTTTTACAGCACCGAACAGAGAGCTAGCAAACACTCACTGAATTTTATAAAAATCATCACATTTAACATCACATCTACATTCTTTCTCTGACACTGTGGTGGTGGTGTGTTAGTGTGTGTTGTGCTGGTGTAGAGTGGATCAGACACAGCAGTGCTGCTGGAGTTTTTAAACCCTGTGTCCACTCTCTGTCCACTCTGTGAGACACTCCTCCCTCGTTGGTCCACCTTGTAGATGTAGAGTCAGAGACAGTAGCTCATCTGTCGCTGCACAGTGTGTGTCGCTCGTCCTCTAGTCCTTCATCAGTGACACAGGACGCTGTCGGCTGGATGTTTTTGGTCGGTGGACTGTTCTCAGTCCAGACACTGAGGGGTTTAAAAACTCCAGCAGCACTGCTGTGTCTGATCCACTCTACACCAGCACAACACACACTAACACACCACCACCACGTCAGTGTCACTGCTGTGTCTGATCCACTCGTGCAGCGGTGAGAATGAAAATAAGAGGTTTCTCCTCCTCCTGTGAAGGTTTGGAGATACGACTGAGACTCCCTACACCAAGTGAGTTGACTGTTTCCTACAGAACTTCTTTTTCCTTAAAATCAAAAAAAGATTCAGCAGTTTCTGAGAATGTGTCTCTTTCAGTGTTTTATTGAGTGAATTTGGTGCCTCACATGTTTGAGAAGGTTCCTGAACATCAGTAGGGTTTCACCGTTGATCACCCCCCACTCCAGCACCTTGGGCATCAGGTCGTTGGCCTCGTTGATGTCCACAGGTTCAGCAATAGTCTCTGGGTAAAGGAATAGGAGTTACATAGATATTATTATGACTACGAGTGCATATATCTTTAATAAGCCCAATAAATACACACTGACTTTAATACCCACCCTTGGTGTTCCTCAGGAAGTAGAGGACGTTGGACTTTTTGAACTTGTCTGGGAGGAATTTCAATGCTACATGCAGCTCCACGTGGTACACAATTTTAACCTCTATGCTCTACCAAGAGAACAGAAAACAAGAAATAAAGAAACTGACTGAGACAAATCCCATTCACCCAGTCACCCACTCACCTATAGACAGTTTCACACACTCACCCAGTCACTCACACTCTCACCCATTCTCACTCTCACCCAGTCACTCACACACTCACCCATTCTCACTCTCACTCAGTCACTCACACACTCACCCAGTCACTCACACACTCACCCAGTCACTCACACACTCACCCAGTCACTCACACCTGTGGACAGTTTCACACTCACCCAGTCACTCACAAACAGACAGTTTCACACTCACTTTGATCTAATAAACAGGTGTTCACAGCCTCTCTGATACTAAACACAAAAAACACCTCAGTGAGGTTAGAGCTACATTACAGTGGAAGGAAGCATATCCATGCTCAGGTCGTCCAGGTTTCCCTCAGCTGCAGACTCCACACGGTGCAGAGACTCCATCCTGCTTCCTCCAGAGGACCCTGGCGCGGTCCTGTTTTCTGTGCAGAGAGAGGAGGAGCAATAATAAACAACAAGTTAAGGGCAGACTACAGGTGAGAGCTCTCTACCTGCACTCCTTCATGGTGTGTTGTGATTAATGTGCTCCGAGGTGGCACAGAGGGAACGATGCTCCTGGGAAGTGTCCACTGCTTTACCACAGCTCTGCTGCATTTATTAAACACTCAGTGCAACTTCAGCTCAGTGAGCACATGGATCAGAACCTAACAGGGTGCATGAAGCCAATCAAGAGAGAGCAGACCTCGCCTCGTCATTTTCCAGAGCCAAGGTCCGGAACATGATTCATAACCTGAATATGATCAGTGCCCAATCCTGTAGCCTCATAGTTTTAGCGTCATTTTACGTCACTAACAACTGAACGTCAAATCACTTTACACTTTCAATTACATTTCAATATACAACAAGATTTATTAATAATTAATAATCAAGAAAAATGTACAAATAAAACAATGATTTGGTTAAAAACGCATATTTTAAATAAAGTCCCTAATGACTTTTGTAGTTGCAGTTGACTTTACTGCTTTTCCATTAGCAGCGATCTGATTGGCTCTTACTGCTGGAGGGCGGGACTTTATCCGTAAACAGAATCCATGTTCAGAGTTAAGAATTTCAGCCCGTAATCGTTCCTTTATTATTAAAGTCTCTGGTTTTAACTCGCACCGCACCGTCGTCCCGAAAGTGTCCTAAAGAGCTTTGATCTCGTCCCTCGGGCTGTTTTTACTGGCCCCAGGACAGCGGCGTCTGGACCCCGCCCTGTGTGTGTCACTCAGTGGAGTCACAGCGCTCGTCATAATGCACAGATCTGATTGGCTGAGGAGCCTCACGTGTGATATGCAGAAACACATGTGATTGGTCTGTGAGTTTCCTGGAGCGCTGAACCTGCACCGTAACGACTAGAAGAGTGAGGTATATTTATCAGACGGCCCCCTGCATTCGAACTCCCGCTTAAAAGCCGGCAAATAGAAGGTGAGATTTTCACAAATTTGAGCGGTGGTTGGGTGTTTGGGCTGTCTGATGCAGAAAAGGTTGCACTCATAAATAGACTCAATAGTGTATGTAGTGTTGTGTTGGAAATGGTGTTGGATAAAAATTCTCCGTTCTAAAATTTTAACTATAGTCATTGTAATAGGGAAATAAAAGGGAATAATGAAGAAACAGTAAAAAGGAAATGTTGAAGTATAAGTGTAGAATAGCTTAATTAGTAACGATAAGGTGAGCTGATGATGACATGCACGTTTGGGTAAACAGGGCCCTATTTTTGCTAGAAACTGTAAGACATGAATCACAGTCATTGCGTGAAAGTAAGCTTTGTGTATTTTGGAATTGAATTATATTGAAATAGTGAGAAGCCCTGGGCCCAGGGGCATTTGGTTAAAATTTATTTAAGGTTTAAAGGTTTTAAGGATAACGAAAAGGAATAAAAGAGACAATAAGAGAGTTAAATAAAGAAAGGAAGCCGCTGATTCGGATAAGCCCTCGTGGAGGCGGGATTAGCCTTAGGTGATTTTTTGGGTCAGTTTGATGAGAAACTGGAGGTGTGATGCAGAGATTTAATTAGGGGTGCCCACTCGAAACACTGTTGACGAACACTGTATTGATGCTGCCTCTTTTTGAATTATTACACCTCATAAGGTAGCATAAATTAAAAATAAGGAATAAGAAATAAGGAAATAAGGTAAGGGCGGCAATAAAAAGCATGCTGTTAGTGTGTGAATGGGTCGACTATGAGAAATTGTGTTGAAAATGATGAGTGTGTGTAAGCGCTGTTTGGAGGATGTTGGAGTATGTGTGTGTGCCTAGTGAGTTAAGAAAAAAGGAGTGTCTTGCTGTGCATGTGTGTGTGTCAGCTGAAAGAATTTTTTTGGGAGAAAAAAGAGAAAAGGGGGAGTGATCAACCCCCATATTGAGTGTGTGAGGGGGAGAACTGGTTTCTCCCTTGCGCTGTAAAAAAGCCATGAATTTTCTGTGGGAAAGGACACCTCTGCCTAGAGAGTGTCAGAGAGAAAGAGTGTTTAAAAAAAAAAAAAAGGGGGAAATGTGATAAAGAATGAGAGATTTAGAAATTAATAGGGAAAGAAATTTGTAATGGTAAAAATTATGAGCTTCGTTCAAGGACAGTTATTTAAATGAATATGAACCTCAATAAAATGAGGGGTTTGTTTATTTATGACAATGAGCCTGAACAGAAGACGTTTTTAAAGTAAAAAAATATAAAGTAAAAATAAATTAGCTTTCTGGGAGACAGTAAATTAAAGAAAACAGTAGAAAATGAGCTCCAGAGAGACGTTTTTATGAGCTTTCTTGGAGACTATACATTAAGAAAATATAGACAATGAGCTCCAGAAAGACGTTTTTAGATGCTGAGAATAGGAGAAAGGAGAGCAAGGTGTAAAGCTGAGTAATTAATAGGGTACATTGGGGAAACTGTAAGGTTTAATCATGGGAACTAAAGGGAAAATTGTTATTGGGGAAAGGAGAAAATTTTTGAAATCTCCATATGATGGCTTTTATTGGGAGAAAAAAAAGGGATCATGGGTCTGGCTCCTCTCATTTTATTGAATTTTTGAAATCTTATGCTTTGCAAGGGGGGTCTCTTTCTGCAAGTGTGTAAGGCCTAAAGTTCACTCTTGAAAAAGAGAGAAATGGCAGGACTTTGATTTGTGACGTACTGATAAAAGCCACGTTGATTTGATTTAAATAGAAGCTAATAGTTATTGGGCAAATTAGAAAATATTGATGTATAGTGCTGTGCAGGGGTTTGAAGCTCCTGATAATGGGTGTGGTGCTTGTGTTGTGCTTATGATCTAAAATAAAAGGGAATAGAGGATTAATTTAACATAGTGGGTGAGAGTGAATTGGTGGAGCAGTAATTTGTTTGTGTTCTCTTTGAATGCAATAGTTTGATGAAATTGATATACATTGAATGGGGTAATTGTTTTAGGCCAGTGGAACTGAGGAATGGCCTTATATGGAGAGAGATGCTACAAGATGGAAATAAAGTGTGTTGGAATGGTGTTATTTCAGTTGCTCAGAAAAAGGGGTTGAATTTTATAGTCTATGGTGTTGAGATCTCTGTGAAGTACTGTTACTTTATATGAGAAAAATAATAATTTTTAGCTGCCAACTGATAAATGAAAAATACTGCCGATGTGTGAATATTGGATAACTCTGAGTATTTGGCATTGGTGCTTTCTGGGGTTTAAACATTCCACTGCGATGTTTATATGTGAAGATTACAACATAGTACATTAATCTTATCTTAATATATACATCTTAGGAACCAAGATGCAGGGTTGGAAATTTACTATCATGTGGTCATAGAATAGTATGTGAAATGTTTATGTTAAACTGGTTAAGCCGAACCAGATGTTAAAGGAAGCTGCATTAAGGATGAACATATTGCCATCAATCACTTTAGACCCTTTTTAGGGGGGGTTGAGATTAAGGTCGTTTAGGCTTCAAGCCAATGAAGAGATTTGTTGGAGGTGTTTACAATATTGAATGAAGGGTAAAAATGTTATGAATGAACTAAATGTTGGTAAATAAAATACAAATAAGCATATTGAATGTTTAATTACTAAGAAGTAAGCTGAATGTATTAAATTTATATTTGTCTTTTTATCCTGTGGGGTGTGTGTGTGTGTGTGTGAATTCTCTCATCTGTGAGGAGACGGTGAGAAGAGGACCAGGAGGAAAAAAGGGGGGTCAAATTTGCCCATAGCAGAGCAGACTGCACAAAGGCCAGTCATTTTATCCACAAACTTCTTTCACAAACACCTGCATTGATACATTTAGATTAAATCATTAATAGGTCTCATTATTAAAAAGTAATAATTGGAAATTCATTGATTTGTTTATCTATTTGCATTTAGTCCATTATTGGTGCTATAGTACATGACATAGACTTCTTCAAAGAAAGCTTGGCAACAGGTTGTTCATTTTTAAGATAATAATTAGATTATAAAGAATTAACAACGAGGTTTATGAAAAAAAATTATTATTTGAAAAGGGATTTTTGATTTAAGCTTTGCTATAAGTGTATGGGGTTGCAAATATTTAGTGGTAATCATATTTAGAAGTGCTTGTTGAGTCTTATATAAGTTTGTATATTCTTTAATTACAAGGTAGTTATTGAATGTTTAATAAATCTAGGTTTATGGTGCACTTAGTAGTTATATTACTTAGTAAAGGGGATTTAGTGGTGTGAATTGTATTGCATATTAAGGTTTGATTTCTCTGAAGTTGGCAAATTCAATTGGGGATTAATTTTTATTGATTGTGGTAATATAGTGGCGTATAAACAGAGGAAAAAAAAGGGAGAGAAATAATTAATAAGTGTAAGTTGGGAACATATTTAGTCATTATTATGCCAAAAATGGGTACTAATGTTTCAAAAGGGGTTACTCCTGTTGATATAGTTAAGAAAAATCCTTTAATAAAAGGCATAGCAAGAATATCAGAAAAATTTTATAAGCGATGGCCTGACATAGACCAACCATGGCCGGTAGAGGGGACACTTAACCCAGATGTAATTAAAACAATAGAGGTACTTGTATCAACATATAAAGCAGGACAGAAGAAAGGGCGTAAAGGAGAAAAGCGAAAGGAAAAAAAAAAGAGCTTGGCATTCTCCAGTTATTTGAACAAGAGAGTCAGAAACTGATGAAGGCAGCGAAGGACAAGAGGGAGAAAAGTGTAGATGCGATTAACCAACTTACGAAGAAAACCGAAAGACAGACGGCCGAAGTTAATGTGTCTTTTTCACATGTGGACTCAGTTAAGACACCACCACCTTATGAGAAGGAAGTGAAAAGTGAAAAAGCCTATCTTCAGCTTCCAGTGATTAGTCAAGGAGGAAATTATCACATTGAAGACGAAGATGAATGCATCATTGAAACAGGACAAGCAGAGACAACGATAAAACTGTATCCGAGTTCCAAAAGCAAGAAGAAAATTCGACGTCTGCAGACTAGAGGTGAACTGAGAATGAGAAGGAGGACCATTGGAGATGAGGATCTGAGTGACCAGGAGGAGGCCATGGGTGGATATGATCCAGCCATCAGACGAATGCTAGCTAAAGCAGAAAAAAGAGGAGATGTGGGTAGGAGGAAAGAGGACTCAAGAGATGGAAGTTCTGATGAAACAGAGAATGAAGAAAGTGATGATGGATGGAAGAGTAAGGGATCTTTCTCTGAAAGAGGATTCTTTCCTGCAACATCCAGCACGAGAGGAGAAGACAGACGAAGAGCTTTGAGAGAAGTAGAAAAAAGTATAGACCAATGTTTATTGAACTTAGATAATGCTTCTAGCTCACTGGAGACACAACTGAAAGAGTTGCAGACATATGAGGAGGATCTGAAAAATGAAGACACTAAAAAATCTGAAAGACAATACACATTGCGTCCAAAGAAAGGGAAATCACTTGAAAAGATGTGTCCAGTGATAGTCCGTGGACAGAATTTGGAATACAAGCCTTGGCAAAATACAGATATGTCAGATATCATGGAAAAGTTGCCTACTTTGCAAGAAGGAGCACATCCTTGGATTTCAAAATTGGAAGAGCTTCTGGTGGGAACGCAGCCAGCAATAGGTGACATAAAGAGACTTTTAGCAAATCTCCTGGGAGTTCCAGCCATGGAAGAAATTCTACAGAAAGCGGGCCTAGAATGATATGTAAGAACTGCTGTTAATGATCCAGAGCTGTTTGCTGCAATCAGAGGTCGAATGTGGAGAGCATTGAAAGATTAATTTCCAACCAATGTGCATCCTGACTATATCCTGATTGAGCCTTTGGGAGAAGATGAGAACCCGAGAGCCTATGTGTCAAGAGTCCATCAGGTATGGAGAAATGTCACAGGAAATGATCCAGATTTAAATCAGATGGAGCAGTCAATTTGCGAGCCAAATTACAGAAGGGACTACCCTTACCAGTGGGTGTCGGAAGCATGGCAAAGAGTGTCTATACAGATCATATAGCCCATCAAGTGGAGCTATATAGAAAGAAGGAACATGATCAGAAAATACAGGATGAAGAGACCCTCAGAAAGCTGAACCAAATACAATTGGTGGACAACAAGAAAAAAGAAAAGAAACAAGCTGTAGTCATACAAAGTCAGCCTCCTAATCAGCCAGGACCGCATCTGGATCAGACTCAACCTCAAGTGAGCCAGTCAGCATCAGTTGCTCCAGTGACTCCCTGGCCACAGCCAGTGTTTGGTCAGGTGCAGACATGGAGAGGAAGAAGTCAAGGAAATCTAGGAAGAGGAAGACCAGGAAGATTCAGTCTGAACTTTCAGCAGCCTCCTGAAGTGTGCTATAATTGTGGACAGTTTGGTCATTTTGCTCGTGAATGCAACCGGCCAGGAGGAAACTTCAGGGGATACTTTAGAGGAGGATTCAGAGGACAACCAAGGTCAATCAAGGGACCTGTGAACCCTTATAGGGGCCCGGAACCAGGATTCTAGGGATGCCCAGAGAACTCGTGTGGGAGGTGTCAGCTGGTAGCAATAGGGCCGGAGAGAGATCCAACAATAGAGGTGAAAATAAATAATCGACCATTGACAATGATGGCAGATAGTGGAGCTGCTTTCACCTGTATTCGGCCTGAAGATGCTATACACCTCCCCAAGTCTGGTCAGATGATTCGGACAATCGGGTTTGAGGGAGTAAAACAGCTGATTCCTCTCACAGAACCAATTGAGCTCTGCTATAAACATCTGATGACTACAATACCCATCCTGGTATCAGAACATACACCTATTGCACTTTTGGGAAGAGATGCTTTGTGCAGACTGAACTGTACAATAAAATGCACACCAGACGGCTGCCTGGTAGAAGTGCCGAGTGAAATGATTGATCAACTGATGATGAAAACAGAGACTGAAGCTTCTTCAGTATTTTGGATTGGAAATCTTAGCAAAGAATTCTTGGAACCAGCCAAGATGTGGGAGAAGTTTATTGTAGCAAACATGCCTGATGCAAAGTCTCCAGAGTATCCATTTCATTGTACACTGAAATACTTTAAGGATGCTGAACAATCAGATAGAGAACAATGGCTGAGTCATCAACCAAAGCAAGTTGAATTACGTTCATGTTGCTTAATTTTGGGACCACAAGGAGCTGCTATGAAGATAGACAAAAATGATTACTTGCGTAAAGAGTTTGAGATGGGAAAAAGTGTACCACATGTGACTTTGCTGGTGTCTGAAGATTGTGAGCAGAAACAAATAGGTGAAATGATGGCAGAAGCAGAAGAAGTTGTCTTTAAACCGCTTAAAGAGAATCTTTCCATCTGGAGGAGTGAAGATCATGTTTATGGTCACAACACAGCACTGACATTGGATTTGTGAAGTCAGCTCAACCAGTGAAAGTTGAACTCCGACCAGGAACAAAACCTCCGTGAAAGCTTCAGTATCCTTTGAATGAAGAAGCAATCAAAGGGATCGAACCACAAATTGAAGGTCTTGTGAAGGCAGATGTTCTGAAGATAACACAGAATCCGCAGAGTAATACACCTTTGTTGCCTGTGAAGAAGCCAGATAACTCTTATCGTTTAGTACATGATTTGAGAGCAGTAAATGAAGTAGTCGCAGACTTTCCAGCAGAAGTGCCAGATCCACATGTTTTGTTAGCCCAAAATCCTCCGGATGCAAAGTATTTCACAGTATTAGATTTATGTGGAGCATTTTTTAGCGTTCCACTAAGTGTAGAAAGTCAGGGTTTATTTGGGTTTACTTACAAGGGACAATTCTATGAGTATAAGAGATTACCACAGGGATATAAACATAGTCCTCACATTTTCAATAAAGTATTGAAAGATGATTTAGTTGGGGTAGATCAGAAGTTAAAAAGTACAGTTATTCAATACATGGATGATATTCTACTTAGTGCACCAGATGAGAAATAGGTCATAAACTAAGTGTAAAGATGCACAAACTGTTGTCAAAGTTTTTGTGTAGAGAAGTCATAAGCAGGTGGGGACTTCCAGATCGAATATCCTCAGATAATGGGAAAGAGTTTGTGGATAAAACAGTGAAATTAATTTTGCAAAAATTGGGAATTAAACAGCGTCTGGGAGCTGTGTACCATCCGCAAAGTCAAGGGATTTGTGAAAAATGAATGGTGTCTTGAAAAATCGGATTGTTAAAATCTGTCAGCACACGGGGTTAAATTGGATAGCAGCACTTCCATTAGCATTAATGGTTTGTCGCTCAAGTGAGCTGCGTGATTTACACATGACTCCTCATGAGTTGATGACAGGCAGACGAATGCCAACGCCATGTTTGCGTACAAGTGGGAAAGGTCCAAGTTTAGCTCTTTTAGAAGATGATATGAGAGCATATGTTTCATACTTAGCTAATTTACATAAAAGAATATCCACATACGTTTCAGAAAAGCAAAGAAAAGAGGAGGAGCAGGAGAGGCTGGATGAGCAAAGGATGAATACAGTGCAGCCTGGAGACAAGGTGTTTGTAAAGGTATTTAGAAGAAAATGGTATAACGAACGCAGAGAAGGACCTTTTGAAGTTGTTCGCAGTACTGGAATGGCAGTTCAAGTCAAGGGGTCTCCAACGTGGTATCATTTATCTCACTGTGTTAAAGCACCAAGTGAAGAGGAGCCTTTCTCAAAGGGAGGTGAGGTTGCAGGTTCAGGAGGACCAAAAGAACATGAGGGAGAAGAGGTTGAAAATAACATGCAAGAAACAAATCAGAGTAGATCTCCTGAAGAGGAGATTGTCCCTGGTTTGGATGATGCTGATGACTCTGTGTATATTTCTGACGATGCCAGACATGACACAGCAGATTGTAAACGAGACAAAAGGTTTGGAGAAGTTGAATTTCAATATGTCCCAGAAACAGCAGGTCCCATTCCAGAAAGCAGTAATTCCATTTCAAAACAGTTCAGAGACTTGGATCAAGAAAAGAGTCAAAGACCAGTTCGGAAAAAGGTTAGACCTAAACGGTATGAGAACTAAAGAGAATGAAACTTTAAAGAATTTTACTTTTCCAGTGTCAAAAGTTAGTGAGGGGGTAAATGGATCACATCTAACTACACTAATGCCTTTGATAATTTCAACAACGTCATCACCTTTCAAGACAGTGGTTAAAGCTAAATTAGGTAAAGCAGTTCATCTTCCCTGTAAATGTGGAAGATTTAATACAGGGAGTAATAGTCCTCCTGAGTGGAAAAATAGTCGTGGTGAAAAAGTGGTGTTAACAGGACCTGAAGTTGATCATTTGCCTCATGACCAGAGAAAGTATCTTTTGTTTAATGCCTTTAGGTGGTTCAGAGTTAGAGATGATTGTTCAATTCTTTTACGTAATGTTACATGGGAAGATCAAGGGGAATACACTTGTACTTATTTGGAACCAGAGCTTAAGTTTGTGCCATTTCAAAATGTGTGGAGAGAAGGGTACATAACTCGTACAGTGATAGTGATGATAAAAGACCAGAGTCCTATTGAAGTTTTTACATCTATTAAAAGAGTTCAGGACCAAACCACTATGGCAATGACTTTAAAGGTTACTAAAGAACAAATTAAGCCAATTACTTTAGCTCCAGAAATAAGTAAAGGAAATAATGTAACTAATCAGATTACTACTTTAGATATGCCATTAAAAGAGATGAATAGCACTACACTGCCAATGATGACTTCTGCTTCGGGTACATCTGAAACTAGCACAACTGTTGAAAATGGAAAAATAACAAGATCACATAATGTTGTAAAAGTAACCCAGACTCCAGAAGTAATGTCCTTTCCATTGCAGAAGGAAGTAAACATAACACAGGGTCCAGAGTTAAATATGGAGCATAAAGTGAATATCAGTCAAGTGACTTTTGAAGCTAGAAACCCAATGGAAGACATGGATTCAAAGGGTTTAGTAACCACTGAGAAAATCACTTTAGAAGGGCAGAGAGAGTTTTTTGATTTTGACTGGACATCTGAAAAAATGACTGACCATTACCATGCATTACAGAAAAGAGAAGCAAAATGGAAAGCATATGGATTTGATTCTTCAGTGTTACAAATCACAGACCCATGGGCATCTAGAAATTTATGGTTTTAGCAAATAACCCATTCCGTAAGAATGAGTACGATGTTGACTGGTCAATGTGTGGTGAAAGTTCCATCACCAAGCACATGGCCATTGCATGCTATGTGTCAATCTTATGCTTTATCGTGGTTAATATATCAGCAAAACTCTGAAGAAGATATAATAATGGCTTTATCAGTGCATTTGTTTAGACCTAGATTAAATTGTACTTGGTTGATGAAGTTACCATATGTGAATTTCCTTAATCAGCATGAAAATATACTGACAGCACGGCCTGATGCGATGGAAGTAAAATCTGTGAAGACTAAAGACTGTTTTTGTTCCAATGATACTCACAATGGACAGGGGATGTTTATGGGAATATCTGATTGTGCTCGTTATGAATTTTGATGAATTTTAAAGAGCCTAAACCTAAGGATGTTTTGTTTAAAGTGAATTTACATACACCAGATAGGAAACTGAGTAGAACATTAATGGTGCGGTATGACATTTTGCCTGTAAATGTGACTATAGGAAATTTTAAGGATATTTGGTGGGTTTGTGGAGATAAAGCATACATATTTCTACCATATGGGTTGACAGGCTGTTGTTATATGGCAACATTAAAGCTTCCTTATGAGGTTTATACTCTCCAAAAAGTTGAAGCAACTGATGAAGGGAATTCTGAAGGTAATTCTGTGAGAAGAAAGAAAAGGGAAATGGCTCAATTTCATAACTTGGAAGCATATCATTGGAGAATCAGTATAGGAGAAAAATGGGGTATAGGATTATTCCCATGGTATGGTGTGACATTTTTAGCGGATCATACAGATAATATTACGTACACTTTACAAGGGTTTGCTAATGAAACAATAAGAAGGTTTCAGTATTTGTCAAATACTCAAAAAAGTCACAGATTAACATTGTTGAGACATGACATGGCTCTGGATTACATTTTAGCTAAGCAAGGGGGTTTATGTGTGGCTTTGAATCTAACTGGGGATGCCTGTTATACTTTGATTCCGGATAATACGGATAATATGACTAGTGTTATAGAAGCATTGAAGCATATAAGGGAGGCGTTTGGTCCATCAAAAGGAGCTGGATGGTCTGTGAATGCTTGGTTATTGGAGAAATTAGGACCACTAGGAGCAATGTTGGCTCAAGTTTTTGGAGCAGCTCTTTTAGCAGTGTGTATAATGTTTTGTTTTTGTACACTGTTGTTAACTTGTGCGAAAGCTATGATTTTGAAATGGGTTGGAGTTGTAATGCCTGGAAATCATGTACAGATGCCATTATTAAGTAGAACCGACTCAGACAAACATGAGGAGGAAATGTTGGAAAACAACCTGGTAGAAAGATATCCATTTTGAATATCCACTATTATATATTTTTCTATTCACTTATGACATTATCTTTTATTCTGTTAGGTTTATTATTTAGTAATCAAGTATAAAGATTGTAGGATGAAGTATACACTGTAGCTTATAAAACGTATTAATCCATTAATGTTACTTTTATTAAAGTTTTATTTGATGTTTATTTGCATCTGTCATTTTTGCAAAAGATACTGGCTGTTGTTTCTTTCTTCCAGAAAGAAAAGGGGGGAAGATCACTGTAAGGGAGGATGGCTGTTCGAGATTCCTGAAATGCTACAGGGATCCAAAATCTCAAAAGAGGACAATAAAACAGAAGGACTTTGAAACAGAATGGTGAAGACTTGCTGAAGCTCAATATGTCATCAACATCACATCAGAAGACAAAATTGCTGAAAAGACAATATTATGTCATATGTTTCTATTGAATTGTTTATTATTAGTAATTTTTGATAGTGATAAACCATTATATGAGTGATATTAAAAATTGTAACAACTGTTTATTATGAAGACTTATAGACTGATGAAATGTAATCTGTGTAAGTGTATTGAAATCTCAGAGTTTTTTTTTTGTTTTTTTGTATTTTCTTTGGAGCCTCTGTGAACACGTTTCAGGAGAAAATAAGGACAAAGAAAGGAGGACTGACCTCACCACAGATTTAACTTTAAGATCTGTGCTTATGTTATTTTCTTCCACATGTGAAATGGACCTCAGATGCTGCCACGCAGCACAACCTCAGTGTTGCCCTGGTGTAGAGTGGATCAGACACAGCAGTGCTGCTGAAGCTTTTAACCCCCTCAGGTCTGGACTGAACACCCAGCCGACAGCGTCCTGTGTCCTGTGATGAGCTACTGTCTCTGACTTTACATCTACCAGGTGGACCCTCGAGTTAAGGGCGGACAGTGAGTGGTCACAGTGTTTAAAACCCAGAGGCACCGTAGTGTCTAATAATACATCAAATATATAAATGTATGCACACTTTTTAAAAATATAGTAAATTACCCCTTTAAACCTCAGTCGTCTGGTTCCATTCACAACCACTGTGAACAATTCCCTCCCTCCAGCTCCACTCTAAATGACTGCACTGACCGTATTTAACCATCTTATTCTATACATTTCAGACAGCAGGTAAATATCAGCACCACTGAGAACAATCCCCACCCCCTAGACACACACACAGACAGAAATTAACGTTAAAACACTGTAAATGACTGTGTAATATCTTTAAAAAAAGATTTAATCCAGACATTTCTAAACTTGATGGAAACCCCCTTTAATATCTTCACAACCACTCCATCTCTGGAACAGAGCATTTCACACCAAATATCCATTAGGCTGTCGGACCCTGTACGTTTGTTTACATCGTAACCGATTAAAGGTGCACTAGGCAGTTTCAGTGCAGTGCCCGGGCGTGTAGTTGTAATTCACCTCGCTGGCCGCCAGAGGTCGCACATCCTCAGTTCTAAGCAACCACCACGCACCAAAAGGAGAACCACTGTGAGTCAGGTTTCTCAGAACCTGTTCACGCAGTTGGTCAAATATATCTATTTTTAATAATGATCTCCGAATTTACAGTTTATTTGAACGAGTTAGAAATAGAAGGGAATGCGCAATGCACCTTTAATTAAGGGAGGAATTTTCAAACCCAGTAGGGTTCTCCTGTAAAAGAGGGATGATCCCTATTCTTTATTCTCTCTACCCCACCCCCCTCCCCCTAATCTCTGCTCCTCACACATTCAACACCATATCACCCACTATTCCCTAGTTTACTACAATACTCCCTTCTCTTTACCCCCCAGCCCTACTCTACTCACTAATCCTTAAACTTGCTCATTATTGTTGACCAACAGCTTCATATTCATACTTCATTTGTACTCATTAGAACTTAAATGTCGAAATAAAATAGCCTAAACTTTAATTTTTGAAAAACGGTGGAGTTCTCCTTTAAATAACCGTTAGACAGACCCCAGTAGAAGAGCCCAGACGTCTGGTTACCATTAGGGACCATCACTTCCACTTCTTCCTCTCGTAAACGTTTATAAAACAGAAGCGCCGAGGTGGACTCCCCTTCTGTGATTTCGTTTAAAAACTGGAGGATTTTCTGCTCCTCTTCTCCGTCTCCGCGGCTCAGAAGCTCCTCAAAACATTTGGGTTCGGGCAGAAAAAGTGCCGCGCAGACTCGGTCTCGGAGCCATTCCACTCTTGGGTCGTCGAGGGCCATATCTTACAAAGAAGGATAAAAAGGTTTTCTCCTCTGAGAAATAAGAGAACGCCGTTCACATAGTCTCTATGTTCATAGAGAAAGAAAGCGCTTAGCTTTAGCAACGGAGGCAACTCAAAGTTTGACATTGCCATGACAACCACCATGTGCTCAAACTTACTCCCTCCTCCCTAAACACTACTCCCTCCTCCCTAAACACTATTCCTTACACCTTAAACACTACTCCCTCCTCCCTAACACTATTCCTTACACCTTAAACACTACTCCCTCCTCCCTAAACACTATTCCTTACACCTTAAACACTACTCCCTCCTCCCTAAACACTATTCCTTACACCTTAAACACTACTCCTTACACTCTAAACACTACTCCCTCCTCCCTAAACACTATTCCTTACACCTTAAACACTACTCCCTCCTCCCTAAACACTATTCCTTACACCTTAAACACTACTCCTTACACTCTAAACACTACTCCCTCCTCCCTAAACACTATTCCTTACACCTTAAACACTACTCCCTCCTACCTAAACACTATTCCTTACACCTTAAACACTACTCCTTACACTCTAAACACTACTCCCTCCTCCCTAAACACTATTCCTTACACCTTAAACACTACTCCCTCCTACCTAAACACTATTCCTTACACCTTAAACACTACTCCTTACACTCTAAACACTACTCCCTCCTCCCTAAACACTATTCCTTACACCTTAAACACTACTCCCTCCTACCTAAACACTATTCCTTACACCTTAAACACTACTCCTTACACTCTAAACACTACTCCCTCCTCCCTAAACACTATTCCTTACACCTTAAACACTACTCCCTCCTACCTAAACACTATTCCTTACACCTTAAACACTACTCCTTACACTCTAAACACTACTCCCTCCTCCCTAAACACTACTCCTTACACCTTAAACACTACTCCCTCCTACCTAAACACTATTCCTTACACCTTAAACACTACTCCTTACACTCTAAACACTACTCCCTCCTCCCTAAACACTGTTCCTTACATCTTAAACACTACTCCTTACACTCTAAACACTACTCCCTCCTCCCTAAACACTATTCCTTACACCTTAAACACTACTCCTTACACTCTAAACACTACTCCCTCTTCCCTAAACACTATTCCTTACACCTTAAACACTACTCCCTCCTCCCTAAACACTATTCCTTACACTTTAAACACTACTCCATCCATCCATCCATCCATTATCCACCGCTTATCCGGGTCCGGGTCGCGGGGGAAGCAGTCGGAGCAAAGAAACCCAGACCTCCCTCTCCCCAGCCACCGCCTCCAGCTCCTCCAGGGGTATACCGAGGCGTTCCCAGGCCAGTCGAGACAAGTAGTCTCTCCAGCATGTTCTTGGTCTGCCCCGGGGCCTCCTCCCCGTTCGACATGCCCGGAACACCTCACCAGGAAGGCGTCCAGGAGGCATCCGAACCAGATACCCGAACCACCTCAACTGGCTCCTCTCGACGTGGAGGAGCAGCGGCTCCACTCCGAGTCTCTCCCGGATGTCCGAGCTCCTAACCCTGTCTCTAAGGGAGAGTCCAGACATCCTGCGGAGAAAACTCATTTCAGCCACTTGTACCCGCGATCTCGTTCTTTCGGTCACTACCCAAAGCTTGTGGCCATAGGTGTTGGGACGTAGATTGAATGGTAAATCGAGAGCTTTGCTTTTCTGCTCAGCTCTCTCTTCTTACTGCTGACGCTGCACCGATCCGCCTGTCAATCTCACGCTCCATGTTTCCCTCAGTCGTGAACAAGACCCCGAGGTATTTAAACTCCTCCACTTGAGGCAGGATCTCACTTCCAACCTGGAGAGAGCACTCCACCCTTTTCCGACTGAGTACCATGGACTCGGACTTGGAGGTGCTGATCCTCATCCCTATCGCTTCACACTCGGCTGCAAACTGGTCCAGCAAGAGCTGGAGGTCCCGGCTCGATGAAGCCAACAAGACCATATCATCTGCAAAAAGCAGACATGGGATCCTGAGACCACCAAACCGGACACCCTCCGCCACTTGGCTACGCCGAGAAATTCTGTCCATAAAAATTGTGAACAAAACCGGTGACAACGGGCAGCCCTGACGGAGTCCAACTCCGACTGGAAACCAGTCGGACTTACTGCCAGCCATACGAACCAGACTCCTGCTCTGTTTGTACAGGGACTGGATAGCTCGTAACAAAGAGCCCAGTACCCCATACTCCCTGAGCACCCCCCACAGAATACCCCGAGGGACACGGTCGAATGCCTTCTCCAGATCCACAAAACACATGTAGACTGGTTGAGTAAACTCCCATGCACCCTCCAGGATCCTAGCGAGGGTAAAGGGGTGGTCCTGTGTTCCACAACCGGGGCGGAATCCGCATTGTTCCTCCTGGATCCGAGGTTCAACTATCAGTCAGACTCTCTTCTCCAGTACCCCGCATAGACCTTACCGGGGAGGCTGAGGAGTGTGATCCCCCTATAGTTGGAACACACCCTCCGATCCCCCTTTTTAAAAAGGGGAATCACCACCCCAGTCTGCCAGTCCAGAGGCACTGCCCCCGATGTCCACACGATGTTGCAAAGGCGTGTCAACCAGGACAGCCCCACAACATCCAGAGCCTTGAGGAACCCGGGGTGAACCTCATCCACCCCCGGGGCCCTACCCCCAAAGAGTTTCCCTACCACCTTGGCCACTTCAGCCCCAGTGATAGACGAGCCCCCCCGGGGTTCCCAAGCTCTGCTTCCTCTGTGGAAGACGTGCTGATGGGATTGAGAAGATCCTCGAAGTATTCCTTTCACCGTCTGGTGACGTCCCCAGTCGAGGTCAACAGTTCCCCACCCCCACCATATACAGTGTTGGTGGAAAACTGCTTTCCCCTCCTGAGTCGCCTGATGGTTTGCCAGAAACTTCTTGGAGCCGACCGAAAGTCGTTTTCCATGTTCTCACCGAACTCCTCCCACACCCGAGTTTTTGTCGGCTGCCTCCAGAGTACCCTGAGCCAACCAGGCTCGATAGGACTCTTTCTTCAGCTTGACAGCCCCGGGGTGTCCACCACCGAGTGCGGGGATTGCCACCCCAACAGGCACTGACAACCTTGCAGCCAAAGCTCTGTTCAGCCGCCTCAACAATGGAGGTCCGGAACATGGCCCACTCGGACTCAATGTCACCAGCCTCCCCCGGGATGCAGTCGAAGCTCTGCTGGATGTGGGAGTTGAAGATCTTTCTGACAGGTTCCTCTGCTAAACGTTCCCAGCAAACCCTCAGCACACGTTTGGGCCTGCAAGGTCTGTCCGGCATCCTCCCCCGCCATTTGATCCAACTCACCACAAGGTGGTGATCAGTTGACAGCTCAGAGCTTCTCTTCACCCGAGTTTCCAGAACATATGGCCGCAGGTCAGATGATACGACTATAAAGTCGATCATCGAAATGCGGCCTAGGGTATCCTGATGCCAGGTGTACTTGTGGACACCCTTATGCTTGAACATGGTGTTCGTAATGGACAAACTGTGACGGACACAGAAATCCAATAACTGAACACCACTCGGGTTCAGATCAGCGGGGCCATTCCTCCCAATCACGCCCCCCGAGGTCTCACTGTCATTACCCACGTAAGCGTTGAAGTCCCCCAGCAGAACAATGGAGTCCCCAGAATGAGTGTTCTAAACACTACTCCATCCTCCCTAAACACTACTCCTTACACCCTAAACACTACTTACTCCTGAAGATAAAAATGTTTCTTTGGACCATTCTCAAAGTATTTAAAATTTACCAACTAATGAGAAAATAACAAAAAGGTCCAAAATACACTCTCCCTCTTCGGGGGAGGCATGTCCGTTACGAGAGAGTCGCAGACACCAGTCGAGTGAAGTTCAAAGCAAATCAAAGTATTTATTTACCAAAATACTGGATCCAGGAGAATTCACACATTGAGAACAGTCTAATACCCCTCCCAAGTGAAAATTCTGACCTCCCATCATCTGACTCAAAACGTTATACCCATGATGACGTATAGCCTGGTGGTGAGGCGTTTCTGGCTGATTAGCGTATATTAATATGCATGATTTCACGTGTTAGTACTCAGCTCTTCACGTGCAATATTCAGGTGCCTGTTGTGACCCTGAAGACATTCTTTATCTGGTCAGGCTGACCATGGGCCTCTCTTCTCAGCACTTTTTCCCTAGAGACTAAAATTTAGGGAGTCAGAAATGCACTTCAAAGCCACAAACAGAAGCTACAGATCAGCGCCTCCGTGCCCAACACTATGATGTCAGTGTGTTACAATCCTGGAGTGCACATCCGTTCAAGGTTAGACGTTAAGAATTAAAACTGTGTGTAAATATCAAGTTATCATGCCATATAGTGAAGTTAGCTTATAATATGTTTTGAGGAGTAATTATCATATGAGTTAGTGGTGCAGAATCAAGCAAAAATGTTTAACTACATGTGTAAGTAATTCATAATGTAAATACTGGTTAGTCATTCAAATACATGCATATAGGGTACAGGATTTCACACAATGAGTATGTAGTTATAAATGCTAATTTAACTAATCATCATTTAAGGATATTTGTCAACAAACACAAAGTAATAAAATTGTTTTCTACAACAATTCCCCCTTTTGACCTGTCCAACTGACAGGTCAATACATTTAGATAAATGGTAAACAATTAATGTTAGATTGGTCTGCCTAGGTCACCCCCGGTTTGGCGAGTGACCTAGGTAGAGCGTGATGGCAGATTGTGGTGGTAGCGGGCAATTACACCACTCCTGTTAGGAGTGGACACCTCTGTCCTACCACTCACCCTCTGGACTAAGAGATTACAATGAGCCCTATATGTGTATGTGTTAAAGTGTATTCTTCATCCGTTGGTAGGGATCTGCTCTGGGGGCAAGGATAGACTTTCCTTGTCGTGCCCCTGCCTCAGGGGATTATTCTGCCCCTATGTTGGTTGAGGCTGCTTGATCAGCCTCTTCTGAGGTGTTGTTTTCCTTCAGTGAATGTTTGATGTTAGGTGTCGGTGCGGCTCTGCACTGTGTGAGGTGGTACCACTATAAGCCTTTACCCTTCAGCCGGACTGCACAACTGGTTCTCTCTGTCACCTGGTAGGGTCCTGTCCAGCGAGGTTCGTACCACTTCCGCTTGATGACCTTCAGGAGGACCCAGGGTGAGACTGTCACTTCTGGATCCTTCTCCTCCGTTTCTTCTCCTTCTCTCCTTTCCTGCACCTGTATAGAGAAATCTTTACAAACAGCTTTTAGTTCTTCATATAGCTGTCGGTACTCTGCTTGACGTGGTTTCTGTGGGGACGCAAGCGCATTGTTGGTGCCCGGAAATGGCATGCCTCTCACTAATTTAAAAGGAGTAAATCCTATAGTTCTATTTACTGAACTACAGACACTAATTAAAGCAATTGGAAGGGCCTCAAGCCAATTCATGCCCGTGGCCAGTTTAATTTTTGCTAATTTGGTTTTCAAAGTTTGATTCATCCTCTCCACCTGACCTTGTGAGGCAGGATGATACACACAACCATAGCTATGGCGCAGCCCCAATGACTGCTCCACCCACTGCAGTGTTTTACTCGTGAAATGACTCCCGTTATCTGAAAAAATGTTTTTCTAGGAAACCCATAGTTCGGAATCCAACAATCAATCAGAAACTTACAGACTGATTTTACATCTTCCCTCAGAGTGGGGAGTGCCTCCACCCACCCCGAGAATCTATCTACAACGACCAGGAGATATCTATATCTCCTAATGGGGTCAATCATATCTGTGTAATCCATTTGAATCTCATGTCCATGATAATCTGGCAATGGAAACCTTCCTGGAGCTAGTTTAAATGCTTTTGCTACATTCTGAGTGTTACAAATCTGACATTTAGTGATGCGATCAACCACTAATGCTGACATGTATTGGTGCCACCATTGTTTTAGATTTTCCAGTGTTTTGTTGTTTTCCTATATGTGCCACTTCTAATGCTGAAATTACTGCTAGCAGTTCTGCGTTCCCCCTTTTTCTGAAACAGTACACCATTAATCACAGTGTCTGTTTCAGAAACATCCATGTAAAAACGTAGTGAATAGTCATATCTGGCTAAGTCAACTGCAACTGATAAGGTTTGTTTAACGTCTATAAACGCCTGTACCGACTCCACCGTCCAATTCAGCTTACCAGACAAATTTCTCATCCCTATAAATTTCACCATGTCCCTAAAAGGTTATGTTCGTCCGACAAAGTCAGTAATGTATTGTCTGCTGTAACCAGTCAGTTCTAAAAATGCTAACATGTCTTACACAGTCTCTGGTTTTGTGGTTATATTGGGCAATCCAAATTGGTTGTGTAATATTCATACAAAAATAGACAAGTGTCTGATTAGTCTATCATACATCATCTGGTCCTGTGGACCACAATGTGTCAGGTAGTGATGCTAATAATACCTCCATCTGTAGATAATCACAGTCCTCACAACCATGGTGTCTAGGCAGCAATTGATGGTGCAATGTGACTAAGATTGGTGAGTTATCAGTGATGTGATATGTCTATGTTGACTTTGAAAACATGACACCAGGCAGCTAGGTCCAGACCCAATCCGTGGCCTCATTTGCTCTTTTTACCATAGGGCCCAACTGCTTGGCCTCCTGTCTCTGATGGAGAGCTAGTGAAATGTGTGGTGCCGCCTTGTCAGACAGTTTTTACCAATAATGTTGTTGTGGTGTTAGTGAAACAGGAGATGCCACCCCTTCAGGACCCACATAAATCCCTGTGGTATCAACCGACCACTGTGTGCCCTCTAATTCTGTTTGAAAAGAAATTCATAATAAGTTAAATCTCCCCCTACATCATAAAACAGGGTGACACGGAATGGGTCGGCGGAGGAACATAAAGTGCCATGGCTGTAATCCAAGGCGACCACTGTTGTAACAAGTCAATTAGTGGTGGTGACTAGACCGTCTGTCCAGTCACTAAACCCCAGTAAATGTCTACCGACTCATCCTGCTGAGGTCTCATCAGGTGTGCGGGTAATACTGTGTTGATGGCTGACAATGTGGCTCCCGTGTCTGCCAGAAAAGTGATTTTGGAGGCCCCCACAGTTAATGACAGCATGGGTTCTGCCCTGGCCCTGCTGTCCTGGTGCTCCTCTGGGCCCTGTCAATGTCCACCCCACGGCTCCATGCTGTATTGGCCAGCAGGGTGATAGTTCCGGTTTTGGTGCGGCCTGTGGGTGTAGTGCCTGGTGTGGATAGCTGGTGTCAGTAAAGAGTGGTGCCTTCCATTGTGCTGCCCAGTGATCCAAAGCTCCACATCTTAGGCAAGCCCCGGTCTGGTGGTGGACCCTGCCCCTCCACCTACCATTACCCCGCCACCTGCCCCATGAGTAGGGCTGATATGGGAAATATGAAATTAGTCCATAATTATACGGTGGGTTTTGTGGTGGCCCTGTTTGGGTTGGCATATATGTTTGTGTGTTCATGTATGTTTGTGGTGGTTGATTGAATGTTTGTGGTACTGCAGTCATAGGCATCATGGTGTCAGACCTTGTTTGCTTTTTATTATCATTAATATATTTCCTGGCTTCTGCTAGTATAAAAGTTAGTAGGTCCCTTTGTAACTTAACTGTCTCCTTGTCTTTATTATCTAATTTTTAATGGTACATATTTATATGTTCCTGTACTAGTGGCCACTAATGGAAGCATAGTGCCGACCTTAATGTCAGTCCTATATCTGTCAGGCGGGTGTCGGTGTCTAGTGCTTCTTCTCAAAATGTCTGTTTTGTCTGAGGTGTGCATGTCGCGTTCTAAAGTCTGTTGTTTTAATTCCAATTGTCTCTTTTCTTCTAATATGAGGTTTTCCATGATACGCAATGTATGGTTCAAATCAGTCATCCGTCTATCACCACATCGTCCGTTTGCACTGTCCTCATCATCTGCTATATGTCCGTCATCATGGTCAGAGTCATCATCAGTTGTGACATGGCCCTCTAAATCTGCTTTAATCCTAATGTTTTGTTTAGTTTTTCGTGGCATCTGGTTATTAAATGGTGTTTTCAGTGTTTGTTTATGGTGAAGGCGCGGTTTATCCTGTTCTATATAATTTCCCGTGGTATCTATAATGTCAGAACAGTCGGTGTTAATATTTGTGTGTGCAATTAAAATTGACTCTCGTGGCCTCCGCAATTCAAAAAGATTTTCTGTGTGTGCGCTTGTGTGTCTCTGTGTGCTGCCTGCTCACAGAGCCCAGCCCCTCCCGTCTGTGTTTGCGTTTGTGTGTCTGTCTCTGTAAACTCACTGTGCCCGAGTCTACACTGAAGACAGGCAGGATGGTGTCAGCTGGTGGGACGTGGCCTATGTTGTATGGCGGAGGCGGGGCAGTAGCCCCCTCCCCCTTGTGTTTTGTATACGGACCTGGTGTCCTGTGTGTATTTTTAGCCCACGTTTCAAATCTCTGTAGCACACTTTTGTGCACAATATCCCGCTTTTCCAAATATATTTCTCCCTGTTTTAATCCCTCATTTATTATTTCAATTTGTTTTACAAACAATTTCCATTCCCAATTCCCCACGCCGTAAATGGCGTTTAATTCATTATGTAAGTCTCTACTAGTAGCCATAATGTCTGTAAGGAGCTGATTAAAAAATTGGACCTTACCTGAATTGGTCTTCGTTCCAGTTCACCCTTTAATTGCAAATCAATTCAGAGTGAACTAAAACAGTTTCCCAGCACCCACGCAAATCGCCCACGCAGCCGCCGCTGCTCTCAGCACAGTCCGCCTTAGTTCATATAAAATAAAAAGTTCAAAGTTTTACAGTCAAGTTTACAAACTCAGCCAATAAAAGCAGAACCTCCTCAACCTTGTGAATAATTTCACAGATGGATAGAAAACATAAGCTTGTCTTCAAACACATTATTGAATTTAAAAGCAAGTGAAGCCTAATTTACATGAAGTATGAAACCGACCCACGGACCGAAAAAGCTCTTTAGTCAGACGCAAATAACACGCCAATATATGAAATAGGATTTGTAATAAACAGAAAAAAAAAAAACAAAGACTATATTTTAGATAACTGAACACATCAGTCAACAAGCCACCATCGTGCCTATTATGTAGAGTATCAATTTCCAACCGAACAAAACAAACATCATCAGCACACCATCAATAAGCAGTCAAACTACAAGATATATTATAAAAAGTGAAAACAAAATTTTGAGAACTACAGAAATAGCAAGTTACAAAATATTTAATGATTAACAAAAAGTTCAAACCGAGGCAGAAAATAAATTTTTAGACAAACTACCATAGGATAAACATTTGTTTACAATAAGCAGTAAACAAAATACCAAATATATTTTATCTACCACAAATCTAAATTAACAATATCAAAGAAACCAGATTCAAAATTAGAGCAAGTGTTCAATTAACAATTTTCCCTTTAATTCCCATGTTTAAACCTTACAGTTTCCCCAATTTATCATATTAATTACTCAGCTTTACACCTTGCTCTTCTTTCACCTATTCTCAACCTCTAAAAACATCTTTCTGGAGCTCATTGACTATATTTTCTTAATGTATAGTCTCCAAGACAGCTCATTTAATTAACTTTATATATTTTGTTTTAAAACGTCTTCTGTTCAGGCTCATTGTCATAAATAAACAAACCCCTCATTTTATTGAGGTTCATATTCTTTAAATAACTGTCCTTGAACGAAGCTCATAATCGTTACCATTACAAATATCTTTCCCTATTAATTTCTAAATCATTCATGCTTTATCACCTTTCCCCACTTTCTTTAAACACTCTCGAAACACTTACGAAAACTCTCTCTCTGACACTCAAGGCAGAGATGTCCTTTCCCCACTTTTCTTTAAACACACCCACAAAAAATTCATGGCTTTTTACAGCCCATGGAGAAACTACTTCTCCCCACACACAAGCAACCACAGAAGAAAGGGGGTTGATCAGTCCCCTACTTTCTCCTTTTTCCCCCCAAAAAAAAAAAAAATTCTTTCAGCTGACACCCGCACACAGTTACAGACAAGGGACAAAGTTATAAGATGGAAAAAGGGAGGGGTGAGACACACACACTCAGCTGACACATACACACACACAGCAAGACACTCCTCTATCGAGCAAAAACACAACAGTCATGTAAACAGCCTCTAACAATAACACAAGCTCTTAAAACAGAGATAAAACATGAATACACAATCAAATTCCATTAAAATACACACCAAAACCAAGTGTAAATAGCTTAAACCTTTATAAAACCTGCGGGAACAACATCCGCTACCGATATACCATAAATCTCATTTAAATCCACAATAACCCATGGTGGGAACAGCATCCACCTTGATAAAACCTGCGAAAATATGATTATACTTCAGGGCAGACCACGCCCACGGACGGCCTTTTTCCGACCGAGCAATTATCTCGACACCTCGTCAGGTCCGAGGGGGGCACGCCAGCTCCCAGTCCCAGTTATTCTTAAATTCCATAATTAATTTTCCAAACAATCAACCCCAAATGTATAAACTGATAAAAAATTATAAAAACATATTTAAAATAAATTGATTTGCTCAATACCCCACTCCGGACCGCCTTCGGGGCTCCACACCACTCTAATTTAAAATGTCCAATATGCAGAATTTGAATAAAACAGGGTCTGCACACCCACCTTAGTATGTTGAGGCCGCGAGTGGAAAGTAGTCCGAAGTTGTCCGGTCTGGACCTCCCGCACGTCGGGGGTCACCAATTTGAAGATAAAAATGTTTCTTTGGACCATTCTCAAAGTATTTAAAATTTACCAACTAATGAGAAAATAACAAAAAGGTCCAAAATACACTCTCCCTCTTCGGGGGAGGCATGTCCGTTACGAGAGAGTCGCAGACACCAGTCGAGTGAAGTTCAAAGCAAATCAAAGTATTTATTTACCCAAATACTGGATCCAGGAGAATTCACACATTGAGAACAGTCTAATACCCCTCCCAAGTGAAAATTCTGACCTCCCATCATCTGACTCAAAACGTTATACCCATGATGACGTATAGCCTGGTGGTGAGGCGTTTCTGGCTGATTAGCGTATATTAATATGCATGATTTCACGTGTTAGTACTCAGCTCTTCACGTGCAATATTCAGGTGCCTGTTGTGACCCTGAAGACATTCTTTATCTGGTCAGGCTGACCATGGGCCTCTCTTCTCAGCACTTTTTCCCTAGAGACTAAAATTTAGGGAGTTAGAAATACACTTCAAGGCCACAAACAGAAGCTACAGATCAGCGCCTCCGTGCCCAACACTATGATGTCAGTGTGTTACAATCCTGGAGTGCACATCCATTCAAGGTTAGACCTTAAGAATTAAAACTGTGTGTAAATATCAAGTTATCATGCCATATAGTGAAGTTAGCTTATAATATGTTTTGAGGAGTAATTATCATATGAGTTAGTGGTGCAGAATCAAGCAAAAATGTTTAACTACATGTGTAAGTAATTCATAATGTAAATACTGGTTAGTCATTCATATACATGCATATAGGGTACAGGATTTCACACAATGAGTATGTAGTTATAAATGCTAATTTAACTAATCATCATTTAAGGATATTTGTCAACAAACACAAAGTAATAAAATTGTTTTCTACAACAATTCCCCCTAAACACTATTCCTTACACCTTAAACACTACTCCCTCCTCCCTAAACACTACTCCTTACACCCTAAACACTACTCCCTCTTCCCTAAAATCCTACTCCCTCCTCCCTAAACACTATTCCTTACACCTTAAACACTACTCCCTTATCTCTAATCACTGTAGTGGAGTATGGACCGGATAACGAGATGAAAAGTCAAATGAGGAAATGAAAAGTTTTGAATTAAAACTTTTTCATTCTGACCAGGACCTTCGTCTGGTCCCGAATCCAACATTCCACAGGATTGTGTGTGTGTCTGCGACCAAATTAACATTCCACAAACCGCGGGGGGACAAAGACCCCGCAGCCCCCCACACACACGCACGCACATGAGATCTAACATCAAAGACGGGAGCGGGACACTTTCCAGCGACACCTGGCCCCCGGTCCCCTTCCTCTCTTCAGGAACTAAAGATAACACGTTTATAATGCTTCTAAGAAACAGGAACCTCAAACAAAGAGGGGAGTTATAATCCCGTTTTATGACGAAGTGGCACCTCAATGGCTCTCGTTATCTCCCACGGGAATCAGCAGATGGTTAGAAGGGGTGACCTCGGTTTGAACCCCCGTTGACTCATCCACACCGAACCAACGGCATGGACCAACAGCGACCCCAGGTGGACGTTTACGAAATCACGTCTCGCCTAAGGCCGTCTAAATACATGATGGACTTAATAAAAATTTAATAAGCATGTCTATGCAATATGTATTAATGTCACTCTCTGTGTCCTACGATGAACGTCCACCTTCTAATGAAATGATATGTATTACTGTTTTTATCATGAAAGGAAGTTTCTGTCTCTGATTAGAAAAACGAATTAATACTTCTAAAAATGATATTGTGAATGGGACGTAAACACAACGTACCCAAGATGAAATCTTATGTAAATGTTTGATATTAATAATCCAGGACACTCATTGTTGTATATTACTAACATGTATAAGAAATTTCAATACGCAAAATATCTATTACTTATTGTTTAAATCTCTGATTCAGCCTTCCCCCTTTCCTGTCTCATGAAGTCGATCACGTGAGCCTCGGACTCGCCACCCAATCAAAGAAAAGACACCTCCCATTAGGGCGTGACCGCGCTGGCTTAGAAAAGAAGTTCAGCTCGGCACACAGATAAGTAATGAGAGATCGGTAGAGAGACCAGTTGAGAGAACAACACAGGAAGAAGTTGAGAGAACAACACAGTTCAATAAATACAGAAAGAAGTTCGAAGTGCAGCAGTTCAGCGGTTCAGCTCAGAAGATCGGAAGCTCAACTCATCTCAACTCTTTGTCTCTCTGACTCTTAACTTCGCTTCCGCTCTGAACGCCTGCACGAGGTCTCTTTGTTTCATCTCTTCAAGCTCCAAACCTCTCCAAGCGAGACGCTTTCTCCTCTTCACGCCGACGAACGAAAACAAAGAAGAACCTTAAAAGACTTCACCAAAGCTCATAAGAGACGTCTTGAGTTAGCTAGTGTGAAAGAAATTTACAAATACATCGAGTGATTTGAATATCTTCTTTTCTTTTAATTGTGTTTTTGTTTATCGCCCATCGAAGTGATCTCATGAGTGATCAAAGTAGGTGAAACTTATTCGTGGCCAGAATAAGATATCACCCCTTTTGATTAGTTGATAGCGGATATATTAGCGTTATAAGCTGACTTCTGAGGGCATTACTTCTGGAAAACCGAGCAACGAGACGAGCTAACACTCTGAAAGAGCCACTCCACTCCGGTGAGAAACCAGCCACGGCCACAATTCTCCGAAAAGGGGAACTCTCGATCGACGCCGCCCCGCCTGAGGCCGAGAGCTTCTAACTCAACTGGGAGGGAATCTCCTTCACAAGCGGGTCTGTCTTTCACGACGTGGGAACGACGAGAAACAACCCCAGAACACGGAGGTTAAAACAGCAGGACGCGACGGCTCGGTGAAACGGCAAATGAGTAAGCTAGCTCAATTCTCACATTTTCCAGGAGCTGATGCCTGATTAAGTCCCTTTATAATTTATACGTAATAGAACCTCAATTAGCAACATTTTATTCACAAGTCACAGTGCCTAGCTTATCTTTAAAGTCAAATCGGTTTCCCCTGTGTTGATGCCGTGAGATTACAAGGTTATGCTATGTTAATTAAATATCTTTCCTCTTATTAATAAAACTTTCATTATTTGAAATTACAGTGTGTACAGTTTGTTCATTAAAATTCCTGAAAATCCTGAAGAACTCACTTAGCTTGACTATCATTCATTCTCAAACTAATTAGTAACGTTTTAATTGTTTAAGCCAATTATAAACTTTAATTGCTATCATTAGTCAAATATCGGTAATTATAAGAGTTTGAATAAGGTCAACGCTATAAAAACAATATATAAATATATATTTCAAATATATATTCACATAGGTATCACGGTGTATATAAAAAAAATATACACTACATCACTACTCCCACCTCACTAAACACTACTCCCTCCTCCCTAAACACTATTCCTTACACCTTAAACACTACTCCATCCTCCCTAAACACTACTCCTCACACACTAAACACTACTCCCTCCTCCCTAAACACTATTCCTTACACCTTAAACACTACTCCATCCTCCCTAAACACTACTCCATCCTCCCTAAACACTACTCCTTACACCCTAAACACGACTCCCTTATCTCTAATCACTACTCCCTCCTCACTAAACACTACTCCCTCCTCCCTTAACACTGATCCTTACACCTTAAACACTACTCCATCCTCCCTAAACACTACTCCGTACACCCTAAACACTACTACCACCCCCCTAAACACTACTCCCTCCTCCCTAAACACTATTCCTTACACCTTAAACACTACTCTTTCCTCCCTAAACACTACTCCTACCTCACTAAACACTACTCCCTCCTCCCTAAACACTATTCCTTACACCTTAAACACTACTCCATCCTCCCTAAACACTACTCCGTACACCCTAAACACTACTTCCTCCCCCCTAAACACTACTCCCTCCTCCCGAAACACTATTCCTTACACCTTAAACACTACTCTCTCCTCCCTAAACACTACTCCTTACACCTTAAACACTACTCCATCCTCCCTAAACACTACTCCGTACACCCTAAACACTACTTCCTCCCCCCTAAACACTACTCCCTCCTCCCGAAACACTATTCCTTACACCTTAAACACTACTCTCTCCTCCCTAAACACTACTCCTTACACCTTAAACACTACTCCCTCCCCCCTAAACACTACTCCCTCCCCCTAAACACTACTCCCTCCCCCCTAAACACTCCTCCCTCCTCACTAAACACTACTCCCTCCTCCCTTAACACTGATCCTTACACCTTAAACACTACTCCATCCTCCCTAAACACTACTCCGTACACCCTAAACACTACTACCTCCCCCCTAAACACTACTCCCTCCTCCCTAAACACTATTCCTTACACCTTAAACACTACTCTTTCCTCCCTAAACACTACTCCTACCTCACTAAACACTACTCCCTCCTCCCTAAACACTATTCCTTACACCTTAAACACTACTCCATCCTCCCTAAACACTACTCCGTACACCCTAAACACTACTTCCTCCCCCCTAAACACTACTCCCTCCTCCCGAAACACTATTCCTTACACCTTAAACACTACTCTCTCCTCCCTAAACACTACTCCTTACACCTTAAACACTACTCCCTCCCCCCTAAACACTCCTCCCTCCCCCCTAAACACTCCTCCCTCCCCCCTAAACACTCCTCCCTCTCCCCTAAACACTACTCCCTCCTCCCTAAACACTACTCCCTCCTCCCTAAACACTACTCCCTCCTCCCTAAACACTATTCCTTACACCTTAAACACTATTCCCTTCTCCTAAACACTATTCCTTACACCTTAAGGAGCACTTCTCGTGCATAGGGCCGAGAATTTGTTTGCTACACCCCTGTTCCTTCTTTATAGCCAGTGATTCCATGTAGGAACCTGACAATGAATGAATGAATGAATGAAAGGATGTTTTACACTAGGGTTAATTTATTAACATTGAAAAAAATGTTTGAACTGTAAAAAAATGCTGAGATCATTTGTTAAAAGCTTTGCATTTTATTGATGTGACAGTGAAAGTAATATGTATATAATGCAAGTCATTTGTAATAATTCTGCTGTGATTGAATGTGATTTCTTTCATTGTGTGTAACCTTCATCCAGTTCAGGGTGGCGGTGGGTCCAGAGTCTACCCAGAATCATTGGGTGCAACGCAGGAACACACCCTGGAGGGGGCGCCAGTCATTCGTAATAAAAATGCAAACTGCGTCAAATTGCAATGCTTTCTGGACTAGTTCTTCTGCTGAAGTGAACACTAGTGTGAACTCAACCCCTCGCTGCCCCAAGGACTCATTTAACACTGTTCACTTCAGTTCACAACAGAATGGAATGGCCCTGAAGCTGGCATCGACAGTGCCCCCGGAGCGGAAATGGCGAGGTGAACTGCACAAGGCCAAGTTCAAACAAGAACTGCTCCTCACTCCGCCATTACAGCACTCATGTGACATCAGCTGCAGCCAGGAGAACGTTCCAGAACCTAGGAGGTGATGTCACAGACCCCACCCCCTCCAACCTCTGTAAAAGAGCGTGAACGTTACTCATTATGACGTCACAGCAGAGCGTGCTCGAGTGAAGGTGACTCTCCAGCTTCTCTCATTTCTCTGATATTGTACCTTTTCTATTTGACTTTAAAACTTTACCTCTATGTCGTAACACCCTTCAGTTCAGAAGCGAGTATCAGTTAACGGTGTTTTACGTTGGTGTTCATCTCCGTACAGTAAATACTACGTCACGAACACAAACATGTCGAACAGGAAGATTCTCCCCAGCACCACGGTGTGTGAGGAGACTGGAAGGTGAGGATTTTTAAAAGAAAACTATTACCTTTCTACAACTTTTAGTGATTTTAGAGGAACTGTAAGTGTCCTGTTAGGAATGTTAGAAGATTCACATCATCACTGTCCAAACACATCCATTATCTGCAGTTATACATCTGCTCTCGTGCACTATGTACTCTATGTGATGCTAAAATGTCCTTCGGGAACCATAGTGTTTCCTTAGATCTGTTCCACATTTGAACACAGGAGAAGCCCTTTACACTGTGAGAGACTTTAGTAATGAACAGATCAATAGAAACACTCCAGAATGAATCTGAATACAGTTTCATTAACGTACATTAGAAAAAGATAGGGCCTTCTGCACAGGTCTGTTTGGAGATCTGTGGATATTGTACAGTGTTGAGAGGGTGAATCTGAATCTTATTTTCTTTGTTAACTTGGATTTAACTTTATTTTGGGTGAATCACATCCATGGATCTTAATTCGTTTGGAGCAATGATGGTTTAGTTGTTTCTCTTTTGTCCTGAGTTGACTGTTGTCTGTGATTCAGAGAAGACTCTTGCCTTTTGACTTTCATCAAAACGGTGTCCAAACGTTACTTTTAGTTAATTCACTGATGCTCAATAGTAATAAAACTGACCTAATCCTTATTGGCTCTAAATCTACCCTCAATAAACCAGGCTCCCTCACACTCTCAGTTGATGATGTCCCCCTGCCCCCCTCCACTGTGGTGTCACCCTTGACTCTTCACTCACGTTTCATTCCCATGTTAGTTCCATCATAAAAACCTCATTCCTCCACCTTCGCAACATTGCTACAATCCGTCCTCCTCTTCCCCAGTCTGCTGCTGAACGCCTCGTCCACACATTCACCTCCAGTCTTATTGACTATTGGAACTCTCTTCTTTCTGGCATTAGCTCCTCACTACTACATAAGTCCAGAACTCTGCTGCCTGTCTCCTCACCCTCACCCCGTCCCACCACCACCACCACCACATCACCCCAGTTCTCCACAACCTCCACTGGCTTCCTGTTAAATATCGTATTCAATTCACAATCCTCCTTCTCACCTACAAAGCTCTCAATAACAAACCTCCCTCTTATCATCAGACCTTCTTCAAACACACACACCTGAACACATTCTCAGATCTTCTTCAGCTGATTACTCACCATTCCCCCACGGAGACCGAGCCTTCTCCAGACACGCCCCTCGCCTCTGGAACTCCCTCCCTCCAGAAATTCAACAGTCAACATCTCTATCGCTGTTCAAATACAATCTTAAAACACACCTTTTTAAAGAAACCGGCCTCTTTGGTTAATTAATTTCCAGGGATGTGATTGTAGGTCATACGAGGTTCACTATAGCCATCACGCATAACGTAGTAAGCATTATTATATTATTTGTAGGACTCCAGCTGGTCAGGAGAGTGTGGACAGTGAAGAGCAGCATCAGAGAGAGTCCCTGCAGCAGGGGATTGAGTCCAACTTGAACAGTGGACTTCAGGGAAACTCATCTGACTCTGAACCTGCGGAGGCCTCCAGCAGGGAGCTCACGGACTCGCGCAGACCATCACAGGTGAGGTCCTCATGGTCCTCAGCAAAGCGAAGGAGGCCGTGAAGGAAGAGGAAGAGAAGGAGACGAAGTTAGTCTCAGAGACCAACTCTGGCTCACGTGACCCTCGGCATGAGT
This sequence comes from Hoplias malabaricus, assembly GCF_029633855.1. Lineage (NCBI taxonomy): Eukaryota > Metazoa > Chordata > Actinopteri > Characiformes > Erythrinidae > Hoplias > Hoplias malabaricus. Next base: position 27,869,919 of record NC_089820.1, read on the forward strand.
GTATTTCATCCGAGCCGAGAGCTGAGGACATGACGGAGATAGAGGTGGACGGCTCCAGGTGCTGTTCGTGCCTCAGGGGAGTGTCCACCTCTGTCAAAAACAGGACGAGGAGACTCGTGGGAAGAGTTTGTAAACGCTTCAGCAGGAGAGTCACCCCGGCGTTCTCTGACTCTTCCGCCTCTACTCACTCCCAGCTCTCAGAGCGAGAAGCCAATACATCTTCCGATGTGTCCGCCTCCCAGCTACAACAGACCCGTCCCTGCCATCCCAGACAAAGAGCTGTCTCTCTCTGTCCGGCGTGGGCCAGAGGATGGAGCCCTTTGTCTTCGCTGACATGTACAACTCAGTGGAGGCAACTGGAGATCACTGGGACCCGACCCACATCGTGGTCCCATCTTTGGGGCCCTTCACGGAGCAGTTTGCCATTATGTATCTCGAGCTCATACTGGCCCCTGTTCTGGCTCATCCTGTCTTCAGAGGCAATACGGTCAGCGCCGAACAAGTCTATGCTCAGCTGATCAGCATGGTCGGCTCACTCGAGAACCTGGGAAAAATCGCAGAGAGCCGGAACCAGACGTTTTACAACATCGTCGCTGATGCCGCCCTGAGGTGCATCTTCAAAGTCCCGGGTTCCGCTGTGCTACTTTGGGGAGCTCCGGACGGGTGCAGACTACTTGACCTTCCACCCATTTGGGAACTTCAGCCAGTGGTGGGAGCTGAAAACCAGCACCCACAGCCCCCAGAGACGAGGAGATCGATGTTCCACTGTCCCCTCAGACTCCCCAGCTTCAGATTCAGCCTACTGGTATGTGAGAGTTTTGTTGTTACTGATATATTTTCTGGCAGTATCTAAGTATACACAAGCTTAGAGGCTAAATCCGGTGCGCAGCAGTTCCCTAAACCACTATTTTATTCAACACAAGGCCAGATCTGCCAGTTAAAAGGCAGAGGTTTGCATCCAGAAAGGATTAAAGTTATCAGTTCAGTGAGAAACAGTAGGTTATTTCTTCCAAACACATCGGGAAAAACAAACATAACATTACTGAGAAAATAGCGTAAAATGAAATGACACTGGGACCCTATGAAGATTTAATCCGCATGGGGCTTAAGGTAAAAACTAGGATTAAAAAATTAAGCAAATGAACTTTTAAGGAGGTTGTCAAAATCATCTGAAGTGTGTTTGCAGTGAAAGTAAAGGACATACGGCTCTCAGAGTCCTGCTGCCTTTGAGATAAACCCAGCAGCACCTCAGACGCTGCACTGTATAGCTGTGTGTAGTGGTCCGTTGTTGAATGGTTGTGGTGTTATTTTTCAGCAGTGGCTGAGGAGGCACAGGAGGTGAGGGAGGTCTTAGGACACAGAGGGACTCCTGAGGTGGTTAGATCTAAAAACTCATGTCGGTAGATGGATCGACTCCGTGTACTGAGAGGGTTCCTGACCTGCGCCCAACGATCAAGATGAACTCCACCGTGCTCCAGACCTACAGCAGAGTTACTCTACTTTACCTCCACGGATCTGTCTGAGCAACACTCACTAACACTGTTCTGAAATAAAAATCAGAAACAAATAACTGTGTTTAGTTTGTTTTGTTCAATTATTGAAGCTTGTACTTTAACAAACGACAGAGAGGCTCTGTGTTATTCAGTGATTTTACAGAGTAATATTCAACAGTGAGGGGTAAATAAAAACTAAAACAGTTGGGAATAAAGTGAGCAGATCACTAAACTGAGGAGAGATTCCATCCATCCATTATCTGTAACCCTTATCCAATTTAGGGTCGCTGGGGGTCCAGAGCCTACCTGGAATCATTGGGCGCAAGGCGGGAATACACCCTGGAGGGGACGCCAGTCCTTCACAGGGCAACACACACACTCATACATTCACTCATACACTCACAGCTACGAACACTTTCGAGTCGCCAATCCACCTGCAACGTGTGTTTTTGGACTGTGGGAGGAAACCGGAGCACCCGGAGGAAACCCACGCGGACAAGGGGAGAACACACCAACTCCTCACAGACAGTCACCCGAAGCGGGAATCGAACCCACAACCTCCAGGCCCCTGGAGCTGTGTGACTGCGACACTACCTGCTGCGCCACCGTGCCGCCCTAAATTTTAAAAAAATAATAAAAATAAAAATATATCAGTGGTAAATAAAGAACATCTTAATAAACTGAGGAGTGGTTAAATAAAGCACGCCACCCTCAACTGGATAAGGGTTTCACACAATGAATACATATATATATATATATATATATATATATATGTGTGTGTGTGTGTGTGTATACACACACCAATCAACCATAGCATTTTGAATACCTCCTTCTTTCTACATTCACTGCCAACTCTCAGCTCCACTGACCACACAGGAGCATTTTGTAGTTCTACAATTACAGACTTTTGTCCAGCTGTTGCTCTGCATACTTCATTACCCCCCTCTCCCCCTGTTCCTCAGCACTCAGGACCCCCACAGAGCAGGTGTGATGTGGTGGATCATTCTCAGCGCTGCAGTGACACTGACGTGGTGGTGGTGTTAGTGACGTGGATCAGACACAGCAGTGCTGCTGGAGTTTTTAAACCCTGTGTCCACTCTCTGTCCACTCTGTGAGACACTCCTCCCTCTTTGGTCCACCTTGTAGATGTAGAGTCAGAGACAGTAGCTCATCTGTCGCTGCACAGTGTGTGTTGCTCGTCCTCTAGTCCTTCATCAGTGACACAGGACGCTGTCGGCTGGATGTTTTTGGTCGGTGGACTGTTCTCAGTCCAGACACTGAGGGGTTTAAAAACTCCACCAGCACAACACACACTAACACACCACCACCACGTCAGTGTCACTGCAGCGCTGAGAATGATCCACCACCACATCACACCTGCTCTGTGGGGGTCCTGAGCGCTGAGGAACAGGGGGGAAGCGGGGGTAACAAAGTATGCAGAGCAACAGATGGACTATAGTCTATAACTGTGGAACTACAGAGTGACTGTGTGGTCAGTGGAGCGGAGAGAGTGGACAGTGGTTATAATATTGTGGTTTATCGGTGTGTACTCAGTGAACGATCACTGGATTAGGAACACCTACCTGTTCATTTTATCAGCTCCTCTGACCACACCGGAGCTCTTTGCAGTTACACAAGGTTACAATTGTATGAATAAATTGTAAAGTTACACAATTACAGATGTGTTTTTAATAAAATTGATATGTTCGGTAAAATGACTGAAAATCGTATCTTTGCTGTTTTGTCGTTATATAAAGCTTTAAAATGAATAAATCACAAAGCCTTTATTGAAGGACGCATTTAAACTACATATCCCAGGATGCCGCGCTCTACGGAGCCATGCTCTGATTGGCTGAGGCGCGGTGGGAGGAGCCAGGCCGCTTTTATCCCATGTGTTTGCTTCGCGGTGGAGTTCAGATACAATACCAGGAATCCTCCAAAAACGGTACGAAACTCGATTATTTACAAATAAACACGTCAGCGTCGACTTAATTCCTCGTTTAATGAAGTTTAGACGCTTGTGTTATATTCTAACCACTTTTAATCGGCTCAGGTTCTGCTTCAGCTCGGGGTTTATAACTTTATCACTGATTAAACAGCAGATGAGATGAGGTTTTGCATTTAAAACATTATATTTAGCGTATAAACATTTTCTTTGAGGAATATATTCTCGTTCTAGCGCTTTATGCGGATGTACGTGGCTGTTGTCGCGTGGTGTTTTCGTTCTGGTTTGTCCAGTATGTTCTGAATGAGTTTAGAAGCCGTTGTAGCCGCAGAATCCGGTTTAAAACAGTCCGGTTTATTAGCATTAACCTTAACCTCGCTTCTTTTGATTTTGTTTGGTCCTGAGGAAGCGGAACCCAGGTGGGCGGGGTCTTGTGTTTCAAACAAGTGCCGCCCGCTTTCTCCAGCCAATCAGATCACTGGACGTGCGTGACGTCATTCGTCTGTGTCTTGTTTTTTATCGTGTAGTTTCTAATGGCACACAGAGAGGGTTAAGGGAGTATTCTAATGCAGGGCTGTGATTAGAAATGTGTTAATTTTAATCATACAATGAACCCTTGACTTTGAAGCCTCTTTAAAGCTACAGTAGGTCATTTTTTTCTTCTTATTATGTGAAGTACTAATTACTTTTTACAATAGATTTAATGAACCGAAGGCTCTGATTGGTGGGTAGCTGCAGAAGTGTAAACACCGTCTCGTCGTTTCATCAGGACACATCACTGTGGACACACCTCTACCTGCCTGTCTTTACCTCATTAACCGGCCCGTGCACCAGGGTCGGGCGATGTAACGATAACATCGTAAACCGCGGTATATTTAAAAACGTGGACTCAAAATGAGGGCGGTGTTTATGACGTGTGTGTGGTGTGTCTTTGAAAGTCGGTTAAAATGTTTGTGCATTTAAGAGAGTCACAGGGAGGGGGCGCTGTGGGGGCTAATTGACTGCTGATGTCACGGTCTGGAAATGGTGGAGAAAAACCCAAGCCCAGTAGCCCACCGCAGCTGTACGTTTAGAGCTGAGTTTGGGCTAAAAGAGAGAGGAAGAAAGCGGTAACAGACAAAATTCTCGGAAAATCCTTGACTCTGTGCTCACAGGTTTATGGCTTTATCCTCTAAAGGTGTGTGTTTTGAGCAGTGATGGAGCAATGTGGGTGTGTTGATGGCCAATGGTCGATGCCGATCTTTAGACAGCAGTAGTGGCCGATGGTCGATGCCGATCTTTAGACAGCAGTAGTGGCCGATGTGTAAAGCCGATGTTCCCATTCCTCAGGCAGTGAATAAACTAGAGGCATTTTCATGAGTTATTTTTTACAAAAAACCCTTCAAATCTGTAAAAGAAACCTGTAAAAGAGTCCTGAAATATATATGAAGTGGTGAAAAGCTTATGAAAACCACAAGAAAATGTAGGCGTTGGTCTTATTTTTGAAAAAAAAAAATGCTATTGACTATAAACTGAAGAGTTGATGAGTCCCATTAGTTTTTTCTTTTTAAACTTGTATCTCCAGGGGTCTACTTTCATCAGGTAAATTGTGGAGTTGATACCTCCTACTGATCTGAAGTTATTGAAGCTGGAGCAGACAGTGGACAGTAGCTTCTCCAAGTGTCTCTTTAGACCCCGATCTCTCCATAAGGAAAATGATGACTTTACTGCAGTAACACAGTGGTCTAGACCTAATGTCAACATCGTAGTGTTTTTCTTTACTTTCTGTGAGAAACTCGTCTCCTGTCCCTCACCAAGTGGCCACTGACCCCTCACCAAACAGTAAAAAAGTTATGGTGTGTTTTATTCTGATGTTTACACTTGTTTCTCACTGAGTACAGTGTTCCTTTAAATGACTGATGTGTTAAAGGCGAGAGCTGTACTCTGATTGGCTGTAGAGCGAGGCACCCTCCCCCACCCCCTGCTGCATTTAAATGTCCTCAGTGGGGGAAATGTAAATAGTAAAAGACATCTAAGCTTTGAAACATGTTTATTGACTTGATTATTGTTTGTGGAGCCTGTGGCTGTTAAACAGAACCGTCTGAGTCTCTCTCGCGGGGTCCGGGTCTGGGTCTGTTAGGCGCTGAAAACATATGCGGTCTGCTGCGTGTTTGTCCCGCCTCCTTGGGTGCGCGTCACCATAACTCTGCCCCTGATTGGTCTACAGATTTGATTGACATGTCGTTGGAAAGCTGAGCGGCAGTAGGTAGAACACAGTGCTCCACGAGGATCATGTTTTAATTATTTTTTTGAAAATGTGTACTGTTTTTCGGGCGGTACTCTTGACTCAAACACGAGGATCACTCACGAACGGTTTGACTGAAGTTTGTCTCAGATTTAGTCTCGTTTTGAAGGGGACTCTCTAAGGAAAGCGCTGCTGTGTTAACTCTGTGTGAGGCGCTTGTGGACTCTTCAGGCTTCGAGACGCAGTCGTTTTATCATCGATGAGGAAGAAGCTGAAGTTTGGATTATCTTTTTCAGCTTTAATTCCTCAGTCCTCTTTAAGCTTTAGTTCGGTAGATTGACTGTCGACTGTGGAGCTGTTGGACTTGAGAAACACTGAGGGATAAAACAATGAGTGAATTTTTATAGGCGCCGCCGACCAATGAGTGAAATAAGAGGTTGAATAACGCTGGGTTTCTAGGTTACAGCCGTCCACTCAGTCGTTTATGACATCAGTCATAATAAATAATGAGAGCTGAAGAAGAGAAAGTAGTTCATACGGTTTTCTCCGATGAGAGACGGTTCAGCTACAGGTTGGAGGCTTGTGCTCAATGATGTCTGTCTGTAAGATGGTAAAATGGACACTAGGGGCGCTGTAACAGTCAGAGTGATGGAGCTGCCCACAGTGTTGTCTGTGCACTGTGTAAATATCGGTCGATGTAAACAATTATGTAACAATTATGTAAAAAATGGCAAAAAGATTTATCGGTCGATCACTAGTATTGAGGCTCAATTTGCTGAAAGGTCTGCTGTGGTGTGTTAAACCACAAGTGCTTCTTAGCACTGACAGTGATTCTAAACAGTGTTCACGTCTTATTTCGCTTATTTTTGAATGGTTCTGTTCTCCAGCACCAGTCACTGAAATTTGCTCTCTCTCAGAAACACGTGTCGGAGTGCACTGTTGGGCTGTGTTTAGATAAATTCACTCGACTTTGTGCTCACAGACACCGCAGCCCCACAGAGCACCCCTCCCCCTCCTCACGGTAACACTCTGTACCACGATAATATTTTCAAACGATATCAAGGTACGAAAAATGTAGCTCCCGCTGTTCCCTACTGTGCACTGCAGTCTGCACTGGGGCTCATTTATTTATTGTAAAATATCCACAAAAACAGTGACAACAGTCAAGTCCCTGGATCTGACACATTCTGAGAGAAGCGACTCATCTCCAGAGTGAGAGACCCCACCTGGCGCTTCTAGGATTAAAATAGGTTTAGTAAGAAATCACACCCAGGCCACGGGGTCTCCGAATCAGACTCAGATTTCTGTTTGTTGTGTTCCCAGAAATAACTGCCAGGTGCAGCACCATGTCTGACGAGCCTGGACCCAGCGGACAGTCCCAGTCTCACTCTCAGTCTCAAACACAGTCCCAGCCCGGGTCCAGCTCGTCCTCGGCTCCCTCGGCCAGTCAGTCGTCCTCGGGCTCCGGGACGCTCAGCTCAGTCGACACCATCCCCGTCGCGGATCTTTCTTCTATCCCTGAGGAACCCGAGGAGCTGGAGGTGAAATACTGGGGCCGCATGGTGCCCCTCATCAAGGGCTTCCGACTCCACAGTAAGAGCTACGCACAGAACGTCAGACTCAAGCCATGACATGATACAGAGTGTTGATCCCAGATCAATAATAATACTTAGATAATAGATATAAGAGATACATACAGTGGTTAAAATGTTCCAGACCTGTCAGTGCCCTGCTTGTTTATTCACACACTGTCCACTCTCTCAGCTCCACTGACCACACAAGAGCACTCTGTAGTTCCACAGTTACAGACAGTGGTCCACCTGTTGCTCTGCATACTTTATTAGCCCCTTTCCCCCCTGTTCCTCAGTGCTCAGGACCCCCACAGAGCAGGTGTGATGTGGTGGTGGATCATTCTCAGCGCTGCAGTGACACTGACGTGGTGGTGGTGTGTTAGTGTGTGTTGTGCTGGTGTAGATGGATCAGGCACAGCAGTGCTGCTGGAGTTTTTAAACCCTCTGGACTGAGAACAGTCCACCAAGCCAGCAGGGGGCATCGTCCTGTGTCACTGATGAAGGACTAGAGGACGAGCGACACACACTGTGCAGCGACAGATGAGCTACTGTCTCTGACTCTACATCTACAAGGTGGACCAACGAGGGAGGAGTGTCTCATAGAGTGGACAGAGAGTGGACACAGGGTTTAAAAACTCACTGCTGTGTCTGAACCACTCTACACCAGCACAACACACACTAACACCACCACCACGTCAGTGTCACTGCAGCACTGAGAATGATCCACCACCACGTCACTCAAATGTCTTATTAAAGAAGAAGAGCTTTACTCGTTGATGTTATTTAGGAGTTTATTGAGAATTTTAATAATGTTTTTAACCTTGTTTCCTCAGACTTTGTAGAGAGTCAGTACGTGTTTGGGAGAGACAGCAGGTGTGACTACCCCTTCAACGATACACTAGTGATGGTGTCGCCGAGATATAAAACATACAGTAAACGGCACTTTAAGGTGTTCAGGGTGAGTACCTTGGTTTGCTTTATTTGAGTCAGAGAGTCTTTGCTGCAGATGGTGGTGTGTTGTTGGATGAGTGTGTTTCTGAACAGCGTCACTGTCACACACAACAATGTTATGACATGGACATGTCTCATATATTAACCGTTTAGAGTAGGGGTGGGCGATGGGGTCCTAAAATAACATCATGATATTTCATGGTATTTTGGCAGTAATGATACTTTTGGTGATAATTAAAATAAACAGATTTAATACTAATTGTTAAAGGTATTTATTTATTAAAAGGTTTTACAAGTGGAAGGTTTTACATTTCACACACAGTTAATTTGCATAATGTAAAGCTGAATCTGCAACAGCTGCCTGTGTTTATAGAATCATTGATGTGGCAGCTGAGTTTTAGAGGAAATACTTTATATTGTGCTCCTAAAGTAGTGAGTTAGTCTTTTGTAGGGTTTTATGCCGAAGTGAGGAACTTCTCATAATCACTGGGTATTTTCAGTTCTCTCTCTCTGTCTCTCTCTCTCTCTCCCTGTCTGTCTCTCCCTGTCTGTCTCTCCCTGTCTGTCTCTCTCTGTCTGTCTCTCTCTGTCTCTCTCTCTCTGTTTCTCTCTCTGTTTCTCTCTCTGTTTCTCTCTCTGTCTCTCTCTCTGTCTCTGTCTCTCTCTCTGTCTCTGTCTCTGTCTCTCTCTCTCTCTCTCTCTCTCTCTCTCTCTCTCTCTGTGTAACAGGAAGGTAACCTGGTGTTTCTGGAGGACCTGAGTGGGAACGGGACGTGGGTGGATGATGTGGAAGTGGGAAGAGGAAAGAAAATCCCTCTCAACAACACCTCTGTGGTTTCTCTCGCAGACCCAAAACACAACGGTACCTCATACCGTCTCCCACTACTTCAACCCCCCCCCACCCCCTCCCCACGGTCCACAACCTCACCCCCCACCCCCCCAATGTCCATATTTCCCCCCCCCCCCCCCATGGTCCATGACTTCAACTTTATATCACAGACAGTTAGGAGCGGGGGAACACTGTGGAAAACTGGAACTTCCCTAATTTTGCTGCTAATTTTGGTGTTGCGCATTTCTGAGACTGGATTGTTATGACAGGTGTATTTTTTCAGACAGATGTTCTCCTTCAGCCGGAGGGAGAGGCAGATACCCCACGGCTCCTAAAAGAATAAGAGTCAGTGACAGAGGAGGTTAAGAAAGATGATCAACTCAGAAACACTTTTAAAACTTTAAAACAAAACCTGCTACAAGACCACAACCATCATCCCCCTCCTCAAGAACCCCCCCCCCCTCACACACCTGCCTGAATGACTACAGGCCAGTGGCACTCACTCCGATCATTATTAAGTGCTTTGAGAGAGTGGTGCTGACCCACATCCAGCGCAGTATACTGGTTACCCTGGACCCCCTGCAGTACGCCTACCGTGCCAACAGATCCACCTCGGATTACATCGCTGCTGCCCTCCACTATTCTCTCGCTCACCTGGAAAATAAAGACTCCTATATCAGGATGCTCTTTGTGGACTATAGTTCCGCCTTTAACACGGTCATCCCTCACAAACTGTCCACACTCGGCCTGCACCCCACCCTCTGCCACTGGCTTTTAGACTTCCTGACTGGCAGGCCCCAGTCCGTCAGGGTTGGCAACAGGACTTCAGCCAGTATCACCACCTACACTGGGGTTCCACAGGGATGTGTCCTCAGCCCCATCCTCTACACCCTGTTCACCCATGACTGTGTCGCCTATCACAAGGACAACATCATTCTCAAGTTCGCAGATGACACTGCAGTGATAGGACGCATCATTGATGGAGATGAAGAGGCCTACAGGAGGTAGGTGACCGGGCTGGTAGCATGGTGTGAGGACAACAACCTCACCCTCAACACAGACAATACGAAGGAGCTGATAGTGGATGTGAGGAAAAAGAAAAGACCTCATCAGCCACTGTTCATTCGGGAGCTTGAAGTAGAGAGGGTGAGCAGCTTTAAATACCTGGGCGTCCACATCAGTGAGGACTTCACATGGACATTGGACCCCATGCAGCTGGTCAAAAAGGCTCAGCAGTGGTTGTATTTCCTGAGGAGGCTGAGAAAATTTGGGATGTCATCCAGAATCCTCAGAAGTTTTTATAGCTGTGTTATCGAGAGCCTCATGACCAGCGGTGTCACCGTGTGGTACGGCAGCACGACTGTGATGGACCACAAACGCTTGCAGAGAGTGGTGAAGACTGCTGAGATCACCAGGACTCCACTACCCTCTGCAAAGCAACTACCACCAGAGAGTCCGCAGGATCCACCATCCACCCCCAGCGTGGACTGTTAACACTTCTGCCCTCAGGCCGGAGGTACAGAAGAGTCAAACGCAAGACCACTAGGTTAAAGAACTCTTTCTTCCCCACTGCCATCAGACTCCTGAACCTACCTCAGAAATAACCCTGCACTTCACTGTTTACACGCCTCTGTTATTTACTGTCACACAAACGATTGTTTCTACTTATTGCTGTTTGTGATTGTAGCACTCGTTCACTTTACCATTCACCTATGAATATAATCTCAGTGAACTTTGCACTTTATTAGTGATCTAGTTATTTGTTGTATTTTCTCTTCCATTCTTGGTGAGGAGCAAAAGAAAGAATTTCATTGAACATGGAACCTGTTCCTTACTGTGCAAATGACAACAAACTCTTTGAACTTGAACTTGTAATTCTCCTGGATGTGGGGAAAACAATAAAGTGGACTCAGCACCTTAAATTACATAAACTTTACCCTGAATCTGATCAAACTGGTCTCAAACAGAAAGAAGTCAGATGCTGTAACCAGTTATTAACCATTTGACATTTCTATTTAAAAATCAAAATGTGCAGGCATTATTACGAACAACTGTGTACACTCTTGACCTTTAGGTGAATATTCAAACACAGTTTTTACTTTACATTCAAATTTTTATGATTATTGTGATTTATCAGTATTTTAAGATCACACCGTTTGACCTGTGACCTGTGATGCCTGAGAATGGCCTAAAAACACTTAATTATGTTACAAATGAACAAATGCACGTCACGGAAAACACCTGAGCGACTTGATCCACAAACGCAGATTCAACACTTTACAAATACATTTTAAATTCTAGACTTCGACTTTATAAATATATGCGACGTAAACTTACAATGCAATGTTTTCCCACCAGTTTTTATGTTCGTGGATAAGATCGAGGACATTCAGATGAATTTTCCAGAGGACCTCAGAGCAAAGTACCACATCACACGCAAGATCGGCTCGTAAGTGTGTACCCTGTTTAACTGATTATTTTACGTAAGAGTTTTGGTTCTGAATCTTCAGTGAGAGTGATTTCAGGTCTCTCTGGGTCGAATGGCACTCCCCTCCCTCCCTCCTCCCATCACAAGCACAGTACAAGTCCAGTGTACCTCTCCCTTGTGCTCACATGCATCGAGGCATGGACCCCACACGAAAACTAATACAAACATTTTTCGTACAGTAGTTCACTGTAGAGGGAGCGAGGAGATGTGTGTGTACAGTGTAGTTTATGACTGATGTAGTTCACTGTAGAGGGAGAGAGGAGCTGTGTGTGTACAGTGTAGTTTGTGACTGATGTAGTTCACTGTAGAGGGAGCGAGGAGCTGTGTGTGTACAGTGTAGTTTATGACTGATGTAGTTCACTGTAGAGGGAGCGAGGAGATGTGTGTACAGTGTAGTTTGTGATTGATGTAGTTCACTGTAGAGGGAGAGAGGAGCTGTGTGTGTACAGTGTAGTTTGTGACTGATGTAGTTCACTGTAGAGGGAGAGAGGAGCTGTGTGTGTACAGTGTAGTTTGTGACTGATGTAGTTCACTGTAGAGGGAGAGAGGAGCTGTGTGAGTACAGTGTAGTTTATGACTGATGTAGTTCACTGTAGAGGGAGCGAGGAGATGTGTGTGTACAGTGTAGTTTGTGACTGATGTAGTTCACTGTAGAGGGAGAGAGGAGCTGTGTGTGTACAGTGTAGTTTGTGACTGATGTAGTTCACTGTAGAGGGAGAGAGGAGCTGTGTGTGTACAGTGTAGTTTATGAATGATGTAGTTCACTGTAGAGGGAGAGAGGAGCTGTGTGTGTACAGTGTAGTTTATGACTGATGTAGTTCACTGTAGAGGGAGCGAGGAGCTGTGTGTGTACAGTGTAGTTTGTGACTGATGTAGTTCACTGTAGAGGGAGAGAGGAGCTGTGTGTGTACAGTGTAGTTAATGACTGATGTAGTTCACTGTAGAGGGAGTGAGGAGCTGTGTGTGTACAGTGTAGTTTATGACTGATGTAGTTCACTGTAGAGGGAGAGAGGAGCTGTGTGTGTACAGTGTAGTTTGTGACTGATGTAGTTCACTGTAGAGGGAGAGAGGAGCTGTGTGTGTATAGTGTAGTTTGAGACTGATGTAGTTCATTGGGTACGTGTGGACGGGGCCTGAAGACGTCCTGTGGTCTTGTTTCTCCAGCAGCAGACTTCGAAATGTGGGACGGCACCTAGAGCTCTTGGTTCTGGGTTATGGTTCTCGTACAGTGTTTGCAGTGTGGCTCGGAGCATCCTGCTGGTGTTAGAGCACAGAACTGAAGGGTGGGATTTGTCTGCAGTGTTTAGGGAGATGGTGCGTGTCAAAGTAATATCTGCATGAACACCACAGGGTTGTCATGGGGTTTTATGTATGTGTTTCTAGGGGAGTGTGTGGGGAAGTGAGATTGGCCATCGAGCGAGGGACGTTCAAAAAAGCGGCATTGAAAACAATAAACAAGAACGACTTTCCTTCGATTGGGGTATGTCCATGTTTTTCTTTTCAGCGGTCCCAGCTAAATCTGTATCGTAGCTTTTTCTCTCTCTCTCTCTGTGTGTGTGCGCGCGTGTGTGTGTGAGACTGCATCATCTGAACACAGCAGCTGTCCTTCACCCTGGGTGTAAATCTCATCATGAATCGACCAATAGAAACGCTCCAAAATGACTCTGAATAAACTATTTTTACATTGACTTCTCTTGTAAACTTTTAATTGAACGGAGATGATATGTTTATTACTATCAACCTATTAAGGCTTTAATGGCTGGTTTGTTTAGAAGCGTTTAATGCTGTACACTGTTGGTGTTTTCTTTCTGCAGACGGCCACAAGAAACGCAGAGAGAGAGATTGAGATTCTGAAGAAAATCGATCACGTAATTATTTTTCTTTACAATAAAAATGACTGAAAAAATGAAAGTCTGAGCCTTAAAGGAATAATTCATTGATGCATTATATTTTTTACAGCCGTGTTTGATCAGAACAGAGGACTTTTACCAGACTCCGGACTCGTACTACATCGTCCTGGAATAGTGAGTACTGCTAACAACCCAGCGGCTGAAGACATTACAGCAACAACACAGTGCTCTTACCCTCTCATACACCCTTACACCCCCCCCCCTCTGTCTCTCCTCCCGGCTCTCTCTGTCTCTCTCTCCTCTCTCTCTCTCTCTCTCACTCTCTGCCCTTCTCCCTCTTTCCCTCCTTATCTCCTCCCTTCTCTCACGTCCACTTTTTTCTCTTCATCTCACATGTTCTCATCCATATCTCCCCCCACTCACTGTCCCCCTCTCCATCTCTCTCTCTCTCTTATTCTCCCCTGCTCTCTGTCTCCCCCCTCACACTCTCTCTCTCTCTCTGCCCCCCCCTCTCTCTCTCCTCTCTCTCTCCTCTTTCTCACTCTCTGCCCTTCTCCCTCTTTCCCTCCTTATCTCCTCCCTTCTCTCACGTCCACTTTTCTCTTCATCTCACATGTTCTCATCCATATCTCCCCCCACTCACTGTCCCCCTCTCCATCTCTCTCTCACTCTCTCTCTCCCCCCTCTATCTCTTTCTCTCTCTCTTATTCTCCCCTGCTCACTCTCTGTCCCCCTCTCACTCTGTCCCCCTCTCTCTCTTATTCTCCCCTGCTCTCTTTGTCCCCCCCCTCTCTCTCTTACTCTCCCCTGCTCTCTTTGTCCCCCCCTCTCTCTCTTACTCTCCCCTGCTCTCTGTCTCCCCCCTCACACACTCTCTCTGCCCCCCCCCGTCTCTCTCTCTCTCACTCTCTGCCCTTCTCCCTCTTTCCCTCCTTATCTCCTCACTTCTCTCACGTCCACTTTTTTCTCTTCATCTCACATGTTCTCATCCATATCTCCCCCCACTCACTGTCCCCCTCTCCATCTCTCTCTCTCTCTCCCCCTTCTCTCTCTCTCTCTTACTCTCCCCTGCTCTCTCTCTGTCTCCCCCCTCACACACTCTCTCTCTCTGCCCCCCCCCTCTCTCTCTCTCAGTATTGAAGGAGGGGAGTTGTACAGTCGGATTAAAGCTGTGAAGCAGTTGAAGGAGGACATTGCGAAGCTGTATTTCTATCAGATGCTGAAGGCTGTGGAAGTGAGTTAGAGATTTGTTTATTATTTAGTTTTCAGTTGAATTAAAGGTGGAGGTGAGCTTCTATTCTCTAAAGATGAATGATGCATGTATTTATTACTGAAGTCTACACATTAACGATGTTTTTTAAAATGGGTCATTTTTCACCAAAAACTTTAGTGTATTTAAAAGTGATTATTCATTTTTCCTAGAGACTCACGGTGCTCAGTCATCCACACACACACACACACGCTGGCAGTTACATGAGCACGAGTAACAGTAGAGAAGCTGTAATTGATTTGGTTTATTCACTGATTCCCTCTGATTTACTGTGTGTTCAGTGTGTGATTAAAAGTGTGTCTGTTATTTCCTTCAGTACCTGCACGAAAACGGGATCATCCACCGGGATCTAAAACCGGAGAACGTTCTCCTGACTTCACACGAGGACGAGTGCCTCATTAAGGTGAGGGTTCCTTTCGATTTGCTCTCAGTAAGAAACAGTGTAATAAATGTTAAAGACCCCTGTGTGCAACAGATTTAGGCACCTATATTTAATATTATTATTATTATCATTATTATTAAATTATGCTTCTATATAATTATGTATAATTACAATTAATACAAAAGCATACTGTGAAAGTGAAAAGGAGTTTCTGGATCAGTTTTATGTCGTTGATGTCGGGATGAAGCTGTTTAAATGTGGATCATGAAAATCTCAAACTCGTCTTTTCCTCCTTCTGTTTGGAGACGTGTTTGTGAGAGACCTGGGAAATTTGCACTTGGAGTGAAACAAAACCATCGGTTTATGTTTAATATTCGTTAAAGTCTTAAAGGAATGTGCTGTGTATGAAAGAGATGGACCTTACCTTTTGGTCGGAGGCTGAAGCACTGCCCTTTAGCGTGTGAATCAGTTTAGGAGCGTGATCGGTTCAGGATGATGTCAAATCAGGTCACACCGTATAAACAGTGGGGACAGTTTCATCACTAAATCAGATTCGGGCCACACACACTTCTCAGGACAGGGTTCGGTTTTGGGAAAATGACCTGAATTTTCTACATGCTTTTATTCCAAAAAGTAAAAGAAGTTTCCCTTGTGTTTACTAAGGTTAGACTTGGGGCTAGTGCTAATAAGCTACATTTATCATCGTCTGTGGAATGTCCTCACATCTTTAGTGTGTGTGTGTGTTGTCTCTGTAAATGCTCCAGATCACAGATTTTAACCAGTCGAAGATTCTGGAGGAGTCGTCCCTAATGAAGACCCTGTGTGGAACCCCCACTTATTTGGCTCCTGAGGTTTTTACAGCTGCGTCCACTGAAGGATACACTCGGGCTGTGGACTGCTGGAGTCTGGGAGTCCTGCTCTTCGTCTGGTGAGTCTTTTGTTTCGAGTTTGTAAAGGACCAGTGCGGTTCTGAAACATAAATCGGTGGCATCACATTTGATCTGTTGTCACACCATTTCCAAGCATCACAGCTGAGTGTGCAGAGCGAGACTTCATCGGCCCGAGGGGTCTTAAAGGCTGTCAGAGTGAGGTTTAATCACCCCGGGGTGGTTTGAGGGGCTAACAGTGAGGTTTAATCACCCCGGGGTGGTTCCAGGGGCTGACAGAGTGAGGTTTAATACCCCGGGGTGGTTCAAGGGGCTAACAGAGAGGTTTAATCACCCCAGGGTGGGTCGAGGGGCTGACAGAGTGAGGTTTGATCACCCCGGGTGGGTCGAGGGGCTAACAGAGTGAGGTTTAATACCCCGGGGGGGCTAGTGGAACAGGCAGAGTGAGGTTTATTTTATTTAATAGTTGTGCCGTAATAGTTAAAGGAGCAGATCATTTTCAGATACCACTCTCTCTCTCTCTCTCTCTCTCTCTCTCTCTCTCTCTCTGACAGTCTGGGAGGGTATCCCCCATTTAACACCCAGAGCAGCACCCTTTCGGTCAGAGAGCAGATCCTGGGCGGACAGTACGTGTTCATAAAGTCTCAGTGGAAAGGTGTCTCCAGTGACGGTACTGTTCACACTCCACACACTGAACATAATCATACAGAACCGAATCACACTGGAATAATCAGCTGAATTAGTTCATGACGCACTGAATGGTTTAATAAAGAAACAATGTGAATCCTGAGATCAGAACAACACTGGTTTATTGGAGATGCTTTTTTAGTTTAAAATAAATTATTAAAAAGGAACATCAGTGTAAAATCCCTTACTTGGTGCATGTTTACATTACAGTTTGAATCTGGAGTCCACCAACCCACACACTGTGAAACAAGACCCCAGTCAGTTTACTGTGTGCTGCCTGTGTCAGAAACACAGGATAAAACGAGTCGCTCTGATTCTGAGTAAAACGGAGAAGAAAGAGAACAGAGTGAAAACGGCTAAAAACCAGAGCTTCTGCTCCTCGCTCCTCACTGCTGTGCGCTCGGGGTCGGGGTGAACAGAGAGTGGCTCATTAACATTTAAAGGAACAGGTCATGAAAGCGGGCGTTCTGAACAGGGCTGTTTACACAGGGGGAGAACACTGTTGTGGGGCTCGTGCTGTGCCGCCTGTTGTGAGTCAACCATTAGGTTTTAAAGTATTAATACATTTACAAACTCTAACATTCGAGATCCCCGTCTGTAACTCGTCTAAACCCCACTGTTACGTACTTCTTTTGGACACAGTGTTTTCTCCAAGAACAGAACAAACCCATCACTGGCTCCTGCAGCGCTTCTCCTCACTCACCGTTTTCACGCTGCTTCATTTGTAAGTGATTATTTGTGTGTGTTTGTCTTCAGCTAAAGACCTGGTGAAGAAGCTGCTGGTGGTGGATCCAGTGAAGCGTCTGAGTGTTGGAGCAGCTCTGGATCACCTCTGGCTGAAAGTGAGAGCAATAATATGTTCATTATACAGTGCCTTGTCTTACAGCTGCTTTGCTAAGGTTAATTTCATAAGAAAACTACAGTGACGTATCACAGAGCCTCCGTCTCCATCACTCTGGGCTCTGCGCTACAGAAACCGCACTGTGTTTCATTTCAAATTGACTTTACTTGGATAAAAAGCAGATTTAATGAGGTTGTATCTCAGTAAAATAGGAGCTTTATGGAACAACTGCTGTTTTGCTGCAGGACGAAGAAATGAGGGCCACTGCCCACAGAATGATGTGCGCAGAAAACGTACCTGAAACTACAGAGGCCCCCGGACCCTCGGAGAGCGCAGCGGCTTCGGCCTCGGAAACCGAACCTCCGCGGACGAGAGTGAGACCGCTGGCCCGATTCATTTACAGAATATTTATTGATAATGAATATACGCATCATCACTGTCCAATTAAAAACACGTGTGTGTGTGTCCTTCACACTGTGTGTAAATCTCATGATGAACAATGGAAATGCTCCAAAATATCACATGCTACTGATCAAGTACAGCCTCCGAAACGTAGCAGATGTTAGTGCAGTAGAGAGAGAGAGAGAGAGATGCTTTAAAGGTGTACAGTGATGGACACTATTCTCAGATCATAGGAGGATCTGATGGTCGCTGCAGGACTGTGAACTGTGACCTTGTTCAGTGACGCTGAGTCTCATCTGTAATATTTATTACACTGCAGTTCGTCCAGAGAGAGGTGTTTTTGGGACATGTTCAGTTCAGATTGTGTCTGTTCTGCATTTTATTGGACTGGTTCGCTCTCTGGTTTTGAACTCTGGATAGGTGTGTGGTAGGAACTGGCCTGTGTGTGTGTGAGTTAGAGAGCAAGTTGTTGAATAAAAATTTCTGAAACGTGACTGTGGCCAAAAGCAGCTAAAAAACATAAAGCCAAGGCTGGTGCGAAAACAGTGCTGCTTTTCTCTGCACGATTCTGCCGTGTAGTAAATTATAACCTGGACGTGCAGTGGAAGCTACACACAACAGCGCCACTCTGTGGCTTTAGGCTTATTTTTTCATTTTTTGGTTGCTGTTTGTTCAGGGTTTTAATGACATTTATTAAAGATAAATCATTTTCAGAAAAATAAATGGCATGTGTGTGCACTCTCTCTCTCTTTCTCTCAGGCTTCGAAAAGAAAAGCAGAAGAACCAGCAAAAGGGGCAGATCCTAAAAGACGGCCAGGTCCAGACGCTGCAAAATAAGTCCCTTTTGTTCACGAGTAAATATGAACTTTGTAAAATATAAAAAATAAAGTTTTTTTAAATATAATTTTATTTTTTCAAAAACATTTGATTAATACGTTCACAAATGAAAACCATCGCTGATGAACTGTCTCCACTTTTGTAAATAATTATTTAAACCCTGTTTAAGGCACATTGGGCTCTGAACTCTCGGCTCTTATTTCCAAAGAGAAGAGAGTGAGCTTTAGAAAATACCCAGAAAAACAGGGCATCAGCATTCAATTAAAAGTGCTCAAGTTAATTTTCTATTACATTTATCAATATGAATTTTGGAGAAACACTGTTGGAAAACCTCTTCATTTCAGACCGTCTGTCTTCGTTGTTGAGGTTCACATTCTCTGCCACTAGAGGGCTCCACGATTAATGAACAAGTGCAGACGGCGCCGAGTGATGGTTCTGACTGTGACCAGTTTGTAATAAATGAATGAGAGTAATAACCTTAAAGGCTAAGTACCACTTAATGAAGCTCCATGAATATTACACATTATTTTAACTACTGACATATATAAGTATGAATTAAAATAAAAATTGACGGAAAAACCCGAGCTCGCTACGGAAATTCTCAAACGCAACCGTGACGTCACTGGTGGACAACAGCTGAACAACGCCGCGGTAAAACACCGTTATGACTGACTGTTATGACAGTGTCTAGTTAAATAACCAACATTATTCATGACAACAGCCTAGCAATAAGCTAAACTCAAATTTAGAGGTACCGTTATTCTTGTAAATGTGATCGAAGTTGAACTCGAATTCATCCGACGCTATAAACCTCCGTAATGCAGCTACGTAGCCGAGTATAATCTGAGCCACCGAGTTTAGCAAGTCAAGCTAACGTTAACTAACACCAACTAAAACAGGCGAAGTGAGTGTCCTTACCCTGTTTATCTCCATGTTACAGAGGCTCTTGAACACCTTTCGTTGGTGTCCTTACATGCCCATATTGTTGGAAAAGCGCCAGTGAAATGAGCTACAGATAACGGAGTGAGCGGATGGTCCTTTCCAAAGTGCCCGTTTAAAGTGGACAAATTTAGTCCATTTTCTGGATCTTTGGGCCATTTGTGCACAGATGTCCCACTGTACATTGAATGATTGCAGCCAAAAACAACACACCTTTTCGTCATTTTGCATTAAATTAAGTGCAGCTTCTAGAGTTGTTGTCCACCATCTACGTCACAGGTAAAACGCCTATTAGAGTTTCCCAACCCCGGGGGGTGGGGTGGGGGGGGTTGCAACGGTCTTTTAAACCTTATTCCTTCAATTAGTAAGAAATAACATGTTTTCTGCTGACTATCAATAAAAACAAGTTAGGAACTCAAACTCCACTGGATTTATTTGTTTGACACTTTCATAGAGCTGGTGCTTAGCCTTTAATGATGCGTTTTTATTACGAACAGAAATGTGAGGAGCTAACCCAGGTACTATGCCGATAGATTCTCATCAGCGAACCAATCAAACTGATGAGTGAGAACTCAGGGTGTGAGACCTCTTTTGGCCAAGTTGGTGAACTACAATAACAGACAGACACTGTGGTAAAACTGCCCATGTCACCTTTAAAGTTAATCTAAACTTTCAAAAGGTCATTTGATCTCAGTCATTATGAAACACAATCCTCACCTTATTATAACCTTATCACACACCAGTATTACAATTTTATTACATTTATATTAAACTCATATTACAGAACTCACTTAGCAGTTGTTAACTGGGTTTTTAGCTCGATTAACTGTAGTATTTTTACCTCACAATCACAGGTTCACAATCACGGTGATGCTGTAATTAGAATTGAAACTTGTTGTTGCTCCTCTGGGCTCAGCGCTACAAATCTGCACTATGTAACTGTTGGAGAAGGGAAGGAAAGCACTCCCCCTCTCTCCTTGATTTCAGGACAGTGCTGTAAAAGTGAAATACATTTTTCAAACACATGGGGGAGCCCAAGAGCAAAAATCCCAAATCATACCTAGAGTTACTTTAAAAACAGTTTGATCTAAACCTGGATCTTCTTTCTCCCAAACAGAATGTGTGTTTATTTTTAAACTAGGCGTGGTCGCTATGCACGTTTGGTCTGGACGCCGACGTCTTTGTAAAATGATACCAACTTTTAGGGGTTTAAGTGACCCAGGTAATCTGAGAAACCCTGCTTTTTAAGGCTGTCCCGAGGTGTTCCACTGTGTCTGGGTTAGAGTTTTGAGGCGCTCTTGTCTCTAAGCCGGAACAGGACGGCGTGAGCTTCGGTAAACGATCCTCTGAGAGCCGTCTGGACCCTGGACTTCCAGCTCTGCAGCTTTGGGTGGTTCTGCAGGACGTCCCGACCTCCAACAAGAGGCTACACACAACATTTTACTCAGTTAAACTCTGTAACGTGTTTTTAATCGTGGTGTACTCATGGCTTTCCAAATGTAGATACCCCTTCCAATCAATATCAGACACTAGAGCAGCTGCACATGAGCTGAAATTCAACACGCCTGATTACAGGTATCGTGTCGTGGGGTGAAGCAGTGGTGATGGAGCTCTGTCCAGTAAATTTGGGATGAGTTTGAGTGCCAGAACAAATCCTCCAACATCAGCTGCTGACCTCACTAAAGTTTACGTGGCCAAATGCCATCAAATCCACACCAACATGCTTCAGTATTTAATGCAGGAAGATGTTACTGCAGCGAAGGAGGAACACGCT
The DNA here is from genome assembly GCF_029633855.1 of Hoplias malabaricus. Classification (NCBI taxonomy): domain Eukaryota; kingdom Metazoa; phylum Chordata; class Actinopteri; order Characiformes; family Erythrinidae; genus Hoplias; species Hoplias malabaricus. The sequence goes on from NC_089820.1 coordinate 27,891,289, forward strand.
CCTGATGAACACCTTTAATGATGAATAAGAAGGTGTTGTTGATGGATGAAGCTAGTGGAGGGCACTGATTAATGAGGGGTGTCACTCACCTGCATGATCTCGCAGACGGCGAGCAGGTCTGCGATGGAGATGTCGTCGCCGCAGAGGAAGACCTGTCTCTTTAGGAACATCTCTTCCAGCTTCACCAGAGTGTTCTCCATCTCCTCCACGGCTCTCTGCAGCTTCACAGGGTCAGCGGCTCGGCCCGACATCCGGGGCATCAACACCTGGGGGTCAACAGTTTATGTAGCTAAGGCCATAATCAGGATTTTGTTGTTTCTCAGCTTCTTTAACAGTTTTCTGGGGAAAACTTTCATTAAAACACACATTTTCTTTATGTAGGGCAGCACGGTGGCGCAGCAGGTAGTGTCGCAGTCACACAGCTCCAGGGGCCTGGAGGTTGTGGGTTCGATTCCAGCTCCGGGTGATTGTCTGTGAGGAGTTGGTGTGTTCTCCCCGTGTCCGTGTGGGTTTCCTCCGGTTTCCTCCCACAGTCCAAAAACACACGTTGCAGGTGGATTGGCGACTCGAAAGTGTCCGTAGGTGTGAGTGTGTGAGTGAATGTGTGTGTGTCTGTGTTGCCTTGTGAAGGACTGGCGTCCCCTCCAGGGTGTATTCCCGCCTTGCGCCCGATGATTTCAGGTAGGCTCTGGACCCCCCGTGACCCTAAATTGGATAAGCGGTTACAGATAATGGATGGATGGATGGATGGATGGATGTAATATGTAAGTGCAAATTGAGATATTATTTTGAGATAACTGAGTCAATATATTGAGACAGTATCTCATTCTGAGATGGTATCTGATTTTGACATACTGATTCAATATACTGAGATATCTCATATTGAGATAAGTCAATGTATTGATACTATTTTTTTAATTTGAGATACTAAGTTAGTATATTGAGATACTATATCATTAATTTGAGATACTAAGTCAATATAATGAGATACTATGTCATTAATTTGAGATCGTCCATATGTTTAGATTATATCTCATTGGTTTGAGATACAAATCTCAAATTAATGCCATAGTATCTCAATACATTGACTTAGTATCTCAAATTAACGATATAGTATCTCAATATATTGACTTAGTATCTCAAACCAATGAGGTATAATCTCAACATATGGACTATCTCAACTTAACTTGACTTAGTCCATATGTTGAGATTATATCTCATTGGTTTGAGATACTAAGTCAATATATTGAGATACTATATCGTTAATTTGAGATACTAAGTCAATATAATGAGATACTATGTCATTAATTTGAGATAGTCCATATGTTGAGATACTAAGTCAATCTATTGAGATACTATGTCATTATTTTGAGATACTAAGTCAATATATTGAGATACTATGTCATTATCTCAAAATAATGACATAGTATCTCAAACTACTGAAATAGTATCTAATTAGTTTGAGATACTATGTCTTTATTTTGAGGTACTATGTCAATATATTGATATACTCTAAATAATCTAAAAAATAATGAGATAATATCTCAATATACTGACTTAGTATCTCAAAATCATGATCAATATCTTGAAATATTGAAATAGCAACTAACATTAAAAGCGAAAAAATTGGTGCCTTTGTTTGTGTAATAATTTTATTTATGAGGCGAAAAGGGGTTTTCCGTAATTTCCACTCTCCTGAAGAGGCTTTCTGAGAGGTGTTCTGCCACTAGAACTTTGAGGTCAGTTACTGATGTTGGATTAGTTCTGAATTTCAACCACCACTCCATCTCATCCCAGAGGTATTGGTTGAAGCTCAGTCACTACAGAGAACAGTTAACACTGCTATCCGCCTTGTGCTGGGGGATTTTACCCCTCTTCACTCTGCACTGGTGACCTAGGGCTCATTTCATGCTTTTCGTCCTTTAAAAGATCAAGTTTAATATCTTTATACCCAACGATTAGTCAGCTTTAGCTCCACTCAGTGAGTCTCCCCTCAGTCTCACATGGTATCCCCTGCCTCGGGGGGTGAACACATGATTCCTCTGAATCACATAAAGGCTGCCCTACCGTTTTTTCACAAACTGACTAATTCATCACTGATCTACTGCCCGATTTGGAGCTGACTCAAATATAAAATATGGATCCAGGGAAACTCCTCATGGGTAACCTGCTTAACCCTAACCGTGGGGACAAGATCCCATGCTGAACCGGTGCTGGATTGCACCACGGACTGATGCTCAGCCCATGAGACTGCGTGTTCAGGTTCTGCATTGTGTGAGGTGTTCCCACGCTTAAGGGCAAGGCCTCCTGGTTTGTCTGGGCTGGAGCTTCACCAGAGGATTCCCTTTTCCACTTGAGTTTCCGTGTTCTTTAGGGCACATTTTCCTGGCCACCGCCAAACCCAGACATGTCCATCGGATCACCAGACGGAGGAGTGTGATTCTTCACTCCAGAGGACAAATTCCCACTGCTGTAGATTCCAGTGTCACCATGTTTTACAGCACTGCAGTAGACGCTGTTCATTGCTCCTGGTGATGTAAGTCTTGGATGTAGCAGCTTGGCCATAGAAACCCATTCCATGAAGCCCCCTTTGCACTAATCTGAAGGCTACATGAAGTTTGGAGGTTTGTAGTGATTGACTCTGATGAAAGCTGGTGAACCCTGCGCACTATACACCTCAGCGTATACTGACTCCGCGCTGTCATTTTATGTGGCCTACCACTTTGTGGCTGAGTTGCTGTCATTCCAAATCACTTCCACTTATACACATGTGGCCATGGAAGTGAGTGGAACATCTAAATTCAATGAATTAGATGGGTGAGGGAATACGTTTGGCAATATAGTGTATGTCTTTTGATTGATCATTTGGGTATTTAGACTTCTATGATCCAAGGTCGTCAAACCTGTAAAGTTAATTTTTTGGAAACGAGAGGTATTGATCCTACCTCCATTATGAAGACCTTGGCGACATGAGGGCGAGTGTTGGAGTGGTGCCAGGCCATGTACTCGTCCACTCGAGCTCTCTGCTGAGGATGGAGTGGATACCAGTGCTCTGGGACGTTAAACACCGTTGCCAGGTATTTTAAAATTGCATCACTGGAAAACAATAACACAATTACGTTAACACTGGGACAGCAAGTAACACACACAATGAAAACCAGAAAGCAGTGAGTTGTACATACACTCTGTCACTCATTTAAATTTTATATTTATTTATTTTTTGGCCTGTAACAACTATATTGGTTTTTAGACCAGAAACACTGTCTGCAGCTGGTATCTGTGGTGTTTCAGTGTGCTGTAACTGTATGTAGGAGTAAATGCACTGACACACAAATGGACATGAGCTCCAGCTGTTTACTCTTACATAAAGTTACAGCGCAATGAAATACCAATGAACATCAGCTGCAGCTATTTAACATGAAAATACTGACTAATAAATAGCCTCCTGATATTTTGTTAAACATTTTTTATTATTACAAATATAGACTTGTTTTGTTTATGGGGACCCTGAGCCAGGAAAACAAACAAACAAACAGACACCGGGGGCAAGTGTACCACCCCCTACCCTCCTGGATGTTAGATCAACTTTTTCTGAAGGTCAACCCTGCTGTTTAGCAACAGTGCTTTATAACATTTTATAAACACATCAACATTCAATAACCCCCTTTAAACACCCACCCACCTCTCAGTCAGAATAAACCCGTTGTGCTCAATCACTGGAACTTTCTGCATGGGGTTAATGCGGGTGAATTCTTCGCTTTTCTGCTCTCCTGCACACACACAAACATCTCACTTCATTTTACTGTACTTCTAAGGTGCAGTAGGACAAAGGTGAGTTACCACAACCAAGGTTCATTTGTCCTCTTATCCTAATTTCCAATTCCACCTTAAATAGCGCAGGAGCTACAACGTAATACGCATACACAGTGCAGCTGGAATTTTATTCATATTCAATTTAACAATTCCACCTTAAAGTTATACATACGCTAGAATAAATCTGCTGCTTATTAGCATTTCCCATTCCACCTTAAATATTGCAGCAGCTATAGTTTGCCTCTCCACCTTAAATCTACACTATACTGAGTACACTATACTATATACACTATAATCTATACTGAGACGCTTATTGGCATGTCCCATTCCACATTAAATAATGTAACGGCTGCTGCATTTAAGGTGGAACATTTTAAATAAGTCAACGTCAAATTCGTGTTTCGCACTTTAACCGCTGCTGAGTTTAAGGTGGAACGAGGAATTAGAACATGAAACCAACTTCAAACTCCTTTGGATTACACGGTAACCGCTGCTGTATTTAAGGTGGAAATGGGGAATTAGGACGAAGTTTGGACAACAGGAGATTGCAGTTAGGAGTGAAATGGTTGTGGGGTGTGGAGCTCACCTCTCCTCAGAGCCACAGTGTGCACCTTGTGGGGAATTTTGTTGTGTTTGAGGAATATTAGCAGAGCTCTGCAGGGCTGGGACAACAGATCCAGATAGACCTTTACCGGCTTATTCTCCATACTGTCACAAACAAACACAGAAAACTACACACACACCACGCTGAACACGTACGCGTCAGAGCTGGAGCCGCTGCTTATAAGGGAGGGAATGACGTGCAATTAGGCCCGCCTCTCCTTTGCTGTGATTGGATAGTTCATATCAAGCTGCTTCCCCATTGGCCAGTTAAAGTTGCGACGTCTTTTATCTTTTACATGTAAACACATTCACGTAGGGACTAATTAATAATGCGCGCAAACAATAATGAGTGGGAACTACTCAATAATATATTTATTTAATTAAGTCACTCCCACGTTTTAATAAGCTGTTCCCACATCTTATTACAGGGGGCGCCTGCAGTGGGGAACTGCAGTTCTCTCTGGTTTAGTTACGTTCAGAAGCTCTGTGTATTTTAAGGTGGAACGGTGTGTTTGAGGAGGAAACACACTGTATTTTGTTCGCGGCTGAAGTGTAACTTGTCTTCTGTAAGTTTTCATTCACTGTTTTACTGGATTCCCACAGAAACTCATTTGTAACTCAAGCTTAGTTTAGTTTTATAGCACTTTGTTTATTTTTATGCAATTAGTCACCTACAGAATTTGGAGAAATACATCAATATCCTCATCTCTTTTTATGATTCTCAACATTTGAATATCTCTCTCTTTGCTGCTGTTTCTCTGAGCAGAGAGAGAGAGAGAGACAGAGAGAAAGAGAGAGAGACAGAGAGGAGAGCAAGACACAGAGAGAGAGACAGAAAGAGAGAGCGAGAGAGGTAGACAGAGAGAGAAAGAGAGACAGAGAGGCAGAGAGAGAGAGAGAGAGAGAGCGCCAAGCATACTGGACAAAGACACTTTTTTTTTATCCATTTACAGTTTCACTTTAGACCAAGGCACAAAGAAGAAACATCCTCAGAGTTGTATAAAAGTCTTCTATGATCACAGTCACGAATGTTGCCTTTAAATTGTTCCAACAGCTGTTTAAGGCATTTTTTAAATTTATTTTGAAGGGCACTGTATGACATTTGACAGATGAAATATAAGGAGTCAGAATTAAATAAATTCATTCATTCATTCATTATCCAAATGAATTAAATTTTCTCACTGTATTCTGCCGTTTATAAATGTATTTACTTCCTTATTCATGCCCCATAAACACCACTCTGCAGGTCCCTTACCCACAGTCTTGTAACAGATGACACAGACGAAGCTGAATGCGTTTTTTCTGGCCCCAGGGCTCTCCTCGGTTTCTCAGGGCTGTGAAGGGAAAGTGCAGTCTAACACTGTGATGAGTGTCATACACAGATGCAGCATGAAGTGGAGAAGTTAGAATGTATTGTGCTTAAGCTCATGACCTTAAAGTGCTTATTACATGATGTACTCAGGACATGACTCTGGAGTGAGGAGAGAAAGTGATAAACAATGTACTTCTGTAGTTAGATCATAGAAGTCTAATGTTGAAGAACATCTGGAGTGGAAAACCTGACCTAACCGTCTGCAAACATTACACTGACAAAGGGACAAATAGAACAGCAGAGATATGTAGAGCATAATGTCCCGGTTTGGGAGTCTGGGTTTGGGAAATGAGACGTGATGGTGATGGTAAAGAGAAAAGTGTTTGTGACAAATGCCCTATAAACACTGCTGTGAATGTCTTAATAAACTAGAGGTTGGAGTGAATCCTTGACTCTGATTTCTCCTCGGACCTGAGCATCATTTTGGAACTCTTCCTTCCAGGTGACACTTAGACAATAGCCACAACAATGGTGTTCCTGCTTTAGGAGGGAATCAAGCCTTCATCTTTCATGTGAAGTTCAGCAGTACAGTGCTCCTGATCCATCACTTAAGAGTGCACCCCAGGGTCAGTCCAAGCCTGATTAGATCTGGTTTGATCATGACCTGAGCAGAGACCTGGGACTGGTTTGATCCCCAGGGCCAGCAGAAAAAAGGGGTAGAAGTAAAGGAAATATAATTTCACCTCCCTCAACATCCACAGCTGAGGTGCCCTTGAGCAAGGCCGCAAACTCCCAGCCGTGCCCTGGATGCTGTGGATGCCCATTGCTCATTTTCAATCATCCTTCCATTATCTGTAACCCCTTATCCAATTTAGGGTCGCGGGGGTCCAGAGCCTACCTGGAATCATTGGGCGCAAGGCGGGAATACACCCTGGAGGGGACGCCAGTCCTTCACAGGGCAACACAGATACATTCACTCACACACTCACACCTACGGACACTTTCGAGTCGCCAATCCACCTGCAACGTGTGGTTTTGGACTGTGGGAGGAAACCGGAGGAAACCCACGCGGACACGGGGAGAACACACCAACTCCTCACAGACAGTCACCCGGAGCTGGAATCGAACCCACAACCTCCAGGCCCCTGGAGCTGTGTGACTGCAACACTACCTGCTGCGCCACCGTGCCGCCCCTCATTTACAATCAATCTGACAAAAGTAACATTGCCCTGAGCAGCGCCTCCTAAAAATAAAGAGCACAAATGAGTCATTGGGAGGCACAATGGTGCAGTAGGTAGTGTCTCTGTCACAGCCCCAGGGACCTGGAGGTTGTGGGTTCAAGTCCCGCTCCGGGTGACTGTCTGTGAGGAGTGTGGTGTGTTCTCCCTGTGTCTGTGTGGGTTTCCTCCGGATGACTGTCTGTGAGGAGTGTGGTGTGTTCTCTCTGTGTCTGCGTGGGTTTCCTCCGGGTGACTGTTTGTGAGGAGTGTGGTGAGTTCTCCCTGTGTCTGCGTGGGTTTCCTCCGGGTGACTGTTTGTGAGGAGTGTGGTGAGTTCTCCCTGTGTCTGCGTGGGTTTCCTCCGGGTGACTGTTTGTGAGGAGTGTGGTGAGTTCTCCCTGTGTCTGCGTGGGTTTCCTCCGGGTGACTGTCTGTGAGGAGTGTGGTGAGTTCTCCCTGTGTCTGCGTGGGCTTCCTCCGGGTGACTGTCTGTGAGGAGTGTGGTGAGTTCTCCCTGTGTCTGCGTGGGCTTCCTCCGGGTGACTGTCTGTGAGGAGTGTGGTGAGTTCTCCCTGTGTCTGCGTGGGCTTCCTCCGGGTGACTGTCTGTGAGGAGTGTGGTGAGTTCTCCCTGTGTCTGCGTGGGTTTCCTCCGGGTGACTGTCTGTGAGGAGTGTGGTGTGTTCTCTCTGTGTCTGCGTGGGTTTCCTCCGGGTGACTGTCTGTGAGGAGTGTGGTGTGTTCTCCCTGTGTCTGTGTGGGTTTCCTCTGGGTGACTGTCTGTGAGGAGTGTGGTGTGTTCTCTCTGTGTCTGCGTGGGTTTCCTCCGGGTGACTGTCTGTGAGGAGTGTGGTGTGTTCTCCCTGTGTCTGTGTGGGTTTCCTCTGGGTGCTCCGGTTTCCTCCCAAGCTCCAAAAGCACACGTGGATTGGAGACTCAAAAGTGTCCGTAGGTGTGAGTGTGTGAGTGAATGTGTGAGTGTGTGTCGCCCTGTTAAGAACTGGCGCCCCCTCCAGGGTGTGTTCCCACCTAGTGCCCAGTGATTCTGGGTAGACTCCGGACCCACCGCCGCCCTGAACTGGATAAGAAATACACACAATGAATGAATGAAAAAAATGAGTCATTTACATATGTCCCATTTTTATTTTATTGTCATAGTTTTTTCTTATAAAAAGTTTAAAGACATTGACCAGATTCCTCTACAAACACAAATAAAACAATGACAGGTTTGGACATCTTATTATTATTATGTAATCACTGTATACACCTACATTTATTACACACACAACTGTAACAACCTAAGTGTATCTCAGAAGGAAATTAATAATAATAACAATTAAAGCACCATGATGGACAGTCCTCACTGATGAATAAAACTAGCCCTACACTTTAAAAAAAGTTCTAATTACAAGTGACAGTCCCTCTTTGAGTTAAAGAATGAATGTGAGACCTGTATCAAGGCACTGGTGTCTTTTACATCACTACGGTTAAAGGGCAGTATGCTTTGAGGAGGGAACAGTGTTTCTCTCCTGGAGGGTGAGTAGAGTTACAGTGACGTGGAGAGCAGAGGTCCTTCTGCGCCTTTAGCCGGGCTCAGTTTGGTCCTCTGTCGGCTCTGGAACTCACTCTGAATGTCCAGGAATGTTTTATTCTTGGTCTCAGGGACGATGAAGAAGATGAAGGTGGCTACGAAGCAACAGACCACCAGAAAAACCAGGAAACAGTACTGCTGCAGTCCGTTCTGAAGGAGAGAGAGAGAGAGAGAGAGAGAGAGAGAGAGAGAGAGAGAGAGAGAGAGAGAAAGAGAGAGTGAGAGAGAAGGAGAGGGAGAGAGAGAGAGAGGGAGAGAGAAGGAGAGAGAGAGAGAGCGAGAGAGTGAGAGAGAGAGGGAGAGAAAGAGGCAGAGAGAGAGAGAGAAAGAGAGTGAGAGAGAAGGAGAGGGAGAGAGAGAGGGAGAGAGAAGGAGAGAGAGAGAGAGAGAGAAAGAGAGAAGGAGAGAGAGAGAGAGAAAGAGTGAGAGAGAGACGGAGAGAAAGAGAGGCAGAGAGAGAGAGAGAAAGAGTGAGAGAGAAGGAGAGGGAGAGAGAGAGAGAGAAAGAGTGAGAGAGAAAGAGAGGGTGAGAGAAGGAGAGAGAGTGAGAGAGAAAGAGAGAGAGTGAGAGAAAGAGGGAGAGAGACAAAGGGAGAGAAAGAGTGAGAGAGAAGAAGAGAGAGTGAGAGAGAAAGAGAGAGAGAGAGAGAGTGAGAGAAAGAGAGAGGGAGAGAGAGAGAGATGATGTTGTAGTTAGTTGTTTGGGTCCCAGTCAATATTATATGAGTTTCACAGTAACTGACTACAACTGTAAAATAACAGCACAGAGAGGAGCCTTAACAATAAAACTATGACAGCACTATTATACATCACCTGTTTTACACTTTAATAAGAATAATACTTTAATACAGTAACACTGTTACACTCTAACTGATTGTTTCACTGACTACTGGACTCTACTGGACTCTACTGCACTGTGCTAGACTCTGCTCTCTGATTGGTTCCTGGTTGGTTTTCCACTCCCACAGCCCCCCCCCCCAGAAATGTATCAGTGTCGTCTCTAACCCCGTCTCTAAGGGGAACAGTGGGCTTTGGAAACCACAACAACGGCGGTGGTAATGTTAAGCGGTGTTTACTCATGGTGTATTGGTGTGTTGTTGTTGTTTGGGACTGAACACAGCTCCGTCATCAGTTCAGACAGATCAGTAGAGTTTGTTCCTTCCTTGTTGCAGCGTCCAGCTCTCGCTGGATTCTTTCGTCGGCCACCGATCCAAGGAACGTTTGAACCTCTTCAAAAGACCACGGCGTCATTTTACGAGCTGCCGTCGTGAGTCGGATAAAAACAAACGTGATCTCTGCTGCAGCTGGAGATTTTACAGATGGAGAGTTGGTGCTGGTCGTCTGCGTTGTGTGGCGTAGAGTGACGACTCTCTCTGGACAATCAGCGCTCTGCAAGGTTTACACGCCACGGTTTAGTCCCTACTCGACTCGCTCTGAACCACGAGAGAACAGCCACTAAACAAGAACCCGCTTCCAGAACCAGAACCTGATTCACCTCAGTAGTGTAGGGACCATGACTAAAACTGACTTAAAATAGATCTGAAGCAAAAAAAAAAAATTAGTGTGTGTGTGTGTGTGTTATACCACAATAAAGGGGAACATCATGCCGATGAAGAAGAAACTGAGCCAGTTGACTGATCCTCCGATCATGTACGCCGCGGGCCGCGTGGTCTGAGTGAACAGCTCAGTTGTCAGGATGTTAGTGACGCCCCCTACAGGTGCATCACACAGAACAGAACAGAGTTTTAAAGCTATATGCAGTTTGTACACGAGGACATGAGAAAAAAAGACTTCACTTCTTTCTTGCATCATTTGTAAACACCAGCTGTGAACCACCGTGGACTGAAATGGTCCAGTTTGGAAACAGTTGACAGGCTGTGTATTCACATTTGTATCTATTTATTAACCCTTTCATTCACTGGCTCAGATGTCACCTGGTCCAAGGCCGAAGCTGAGGATGAAGGCGAAAACACAGGTCATGCTGAGGTACGGCATCCAGGAGCTGTACTTCTGCACAAGAGAAACACAGAGGAACCAGAGCAAAAACCTTCATATCGATGTGTAATATTCCTCTAAACAACATCTCCATCGTTAAATAAACACAGATTACAGTAAAACAGAAGATTACAGACAACACACAGCTCAAGCTCACAGACAGTGACCCGAGGACATAATCCCACCCAGGAGCCTGAGACTCCGCAGCTGAGTGACCACCACGTGTGATTTTATATCTTCTTTTGGATAATTCATATTACTTTATTATAAACTTTACCTGAAAGGTGAGAGTGACAGTGAAGCAGATGCACCAAAAGGACATGAGTGTGTACCCTCCAATAATCAACACTCTCCGGCCCAGAGACTCAATCAGTAAACCCTGCAAAACACACACACACACACACACACACACCTACAATGAGGAACAGATCTACAGACTGACATTACCAAAAATAACAACACTGGAATTATATATAAAGAGGGGATTAAAAATGCATCTATCAAAATAGAACAGCCCTGAAGGCTAGCTCTACCAAAACTAACAGCTCTAAAGGCTGTACAATACCAATAATACCAACAGTGGTAAGGGTGGTTTCCCAGACAGGGATTAAGCCTAGTTCAGGATTGCACAGTCTATGTATTCAATTGAAATGATATAGTCCAGGACTAAGCTTAATCCCTGTCTGAGAAACCAATCCCCCAATGTCTGGCACTACAAAGATTAACAGCCATAAAGGCTGGCTCTACCAAAAATAAATATCTCAAGACTGGCTCCACCAAGACTAAAGACTACTCAGATTAAAAGCCCTAAATACAGGCTCCACCAAGACTAACCACCCTAAAGCCTGGCATTACAGAGTCTAACAGCCATAAAGGCTGTCTCTACCAAGACTAACAGCCCTAAAGACTGGCACTACAGAGTCTAACAACCTTAAAGGCTGTCTCTACCAAGACTAACAGCCCTAAAGACTGGCACTACAGAGTCTAACAACCTTAAAGGTTGTCTCTACCAAGACTAACAGCCCTAAAGACTGGCACTACAGAGTCTAACAGCCTTAAAGGCAGTCTCTACCAAGACTAACAGCCCCAAAGACGGGTACTATAGGGGCTAACAGCCTTAAAGGCTGTCTCTACCAAGACTAACAGCCCTAAAGACTGGCACTACAGAGTCAAACAGCCTTAAAGGCAGTCTCTACCAATAATATCAGCCATAAAGGCTGTTTGGGACTTACACAGGTCAATGCAGTGATGCACTCACAGGCTCCTGTCCCCACAGTGGCATAGGGAATTTTCTCAAATGGAATTCCAGCTTCAGCAAAAACATAATCTGCATAGAAATAAATCTGAGGCAAGAAAAAGAATCTTTCAGCACAGAGTTAAGATTGATTTATATTTAATTCGCATCGATGTATGTAAATATACTTTAACATAAAGTCAACATGGAACCTAGGGGGCAGCATCCAATCTAAAATGTATAAACGAGCAGCGTCACTGTCTGTGTGTGGTTTGGTTCATGCTCCTGTCATTCAATACACAGCCACTGGGGTCGCAGGTGTGTGCTGGTGCTGCTGCTGCTGCTGCTACTGATGATGTGTGTGTGTGTGTGTTTGTGTGTGTGTGTGTGTGTGTGTGTGTGTGTGTGTGTGTGTGTGTGTGTGTGTGTGTGTGCGAGCACTATTTTGAGCTCTTAGTTCTATCAGTGACACACAGACTATGGGTTATGGAGATGCACAGATCCAACCCAAACCAGCACCAGTATCCATCATTACACAGTATTATTCCATTCTAACATCTGGGAAGGCGTTGGAGCAGATTTGAGAAGCATGCTGTGAGGATTTGATGGCGTCCAGCCACATAAACCTTAGGGAGTTAAGGTACAGGTTTTGGATGATTAGTTCTGGATCACAAACTTCAGTCCAAGTCATGTCAGAGGTGGTAAATAGAGCTCAATCTCCCAGAGCATCTGGCCAACTCTTGGCATTGAGCATGTTTCTGATCAAGGGTTAAACACACTCGATCCTTAAAGAGTGAACCTCAGTGCGGCTGAAAACACTCACTACACTGGGTGTCTATGAGTGTTTAGACGTGTTGTTTATATAGGTTTGTGTCAGCGTACAGCGTTGATGCCGTTGAGCTGCTGCGCGGTGCTGATGACCATGATGGTGAAGAGCGGCCAGCGGAGGTTCTTGTCAGCGAAGAGCTCCCAGGGTTTCAGAGGTTTGACTCCTAAAGCACTCGCTCTCTCTCGCTCCATATCCTCTTTCTCTTCCTGATAGTTCTGTCCTCCATGAAGCTGCTTCAAAGCTGAGAGTGTAAACACACACACACATACACACACACACACACAAGGCAGAGATCAGAACATTCCTCAGCTCACAAGATCATTCTTGTTCATTATGCTCCAGTTAATCCACAGAATGCAGACATATCTCACCCAGGTGTCTGCCCACACTCCAGCTTTTCCTCACTGACATTTTCTGACCTTAACTGACCATTACTGACTACTACTGACCTTATTGACCATTACTGACCCTTACTGACCTTTACCAAACTTTACTGACTATTACTGACCCTTATTGACCATTACTGACCCTTACTGACCTTTACCAACCTTTACTGACTATTACTGACCCTTATTGACCATTACTGACCCTTACTGACCTTTATCAACCTTTACTGACTATTACTGACCCTTATTGACCATTACTGACCCTTACTGACCTTTACCAACCTTTACTGACTATTACTGGCCCTTATTTCCTTTACAAAACCTTTCTGAAGTTTAAACTTTACTGACAATTACAGACCCTTACTGACCATTACTGACCCCTCATGAACTTTACTGGGCATTACTACCTGTTACTGATCTTAACCAACCTTTACTGACCTTTATTGAGCTTTACTGGACATTTTAACCCTTACTGACCTTTACCAACCTTTACTGAACCTTACTGACTTTTACCAATCCTTCTGACATTCATTGACCCTTACTGACCTTACCTATACTCACACTTACTGACCCTTATTGACTATTACTGACCTTTACTGACCCATACTGACCGCTAGTCTTGCCTGTAATAATAAAGGGGATGTGCACGTAAAAACAAACAAACAACCAAAAAAAAAAAAAACTACTACTTTGTCATCAAAGCCTACCATTCTCTCTTGCACTATATTCGGGTTACATCTCAGATGTCACATACATTTAAATCGATTTAACCATCATTCATTCATTAAAATGTTCATTCATTCATACATAGATGCATACCTGTATTTATACACTTATTAATTAATTCGATCATTCCTGCATTCAAACAATTTCATTTGTTCATTCACCCACTCATAATTTATAGTAGAATAGTGTGGAGTAAAGTGTAGTGTAAAATATACTTTTTAAGTGTAGTGTAAAGTGTAGTGTAGTATAGTGTAGTGTAGTGTAGTGTAAAGTGTAGTGTAGTGTAAGGTTTAAAGTGTAAAGTGTAGTGTAGTGTAGTGTAAGGTGTAGAGTGTAGTGTAAAGTAGTGTTTAGTGTAGTGTAAATTGTAGTCTAAAATGCAGTGTAGAGTACAGTAGTGTAAAGTGTAGTATAGTGTAAATTGTAGTCTAAAGTTCAGTGTAGTGTAGTGTAGTGTAGTGTAAAGTAGTGTAAAGTGTAGTATAGTAAAAATTGTAGACTACAGTGCAGTGTAGTGTAGTGTAAAGTAGTGTATTGTAAAATGCAGTGTATTGTAGTGTAAATTGGTGTGTAGTGTAGTGTAGTGTAAAATAGTGTAAAGTGAAGTGTAGTGTATATTGTAGTGTAGTGTAAATTATTGTAAAATGTAGTGTTTTGTAGTTTAAAGTAGTGTAAAGTTTAGTGTAGTGTAATGTAATGTAATGTAAAGTGTAGTGTAGTGTAAATTAGTGTAAAGCGTAGTGTAGTGTAAAGCGTAGTGTAGTGTAAAGTAGTGTAAAGTGAAGTGTAGTGTAAAGTGTATTGAAGTGTAAAGTGCAGTGTAAATGAGTATAATAAGTACTCTAGTGTAGTGTAAACTGTACTGTAAATAAATGTAAACTGTACTGTAAATAAGTGTAAAGTGTAGTGTAATGTAGTGTAAAGTGTAGTGTAAATTAGTGTAAAGCATAATGTATTGTAGTGTAATGTAGTGTAGTGTAGTGTAAATTAATGTAAAGCTTAGTGTAGTGTAGTGTATTGTAAATTAGTGTAAAGTGTAGTGTAGTTTAGTGTAGTGTAAATTGTAGTGTAAATTAGTGTAGTGTAAAGTGTAGTGTAAATTAGTGTAAGGCATAGTGTAGTGTAGTGTAAATTTGTGTAAATTAGTATAAATCGTAGTGTAGTGTAAATCAGTGTAAAGCATAGTGTAGTGTAGTGTAAATTAGTGTAAAGCATTGTGTAGTGTAGATTAGTGTAAAGTGTAGTGTAGTATAGTGTAGTGTAGTGTAAATTAGTGTAAAGTGTTGTTTAGTATAGTGTAGTGTAGTGTAGATTAATGTAAAGCGTTGTGTAGTGTAGTGTAGTGTAGTGTGAAAGTAGAGTAAAGTGTAGTGTAAATTGGTGTAAAGCATAGTGTAGTGTAGTGTAGTGTAGTGTAGTGTAGTGTAGTGTGAAATTAGTGTAGTGTATTGTAAATACCCATGTTGCAGGCGTGGTCATTGCTGCGGTCGATCAGTAGATACCGTGGACTCTCAGGAAACCAGGGCAGGAGCATCAGCTGCAGAAGAGCAGGGATACAGGTAGTGGACAGGAGGAGGGGCCAGTACTCTTCTCTCCCCAACAGCTCACTGTAATACACACACACACACACACACACACACACACACACACACACATACACAAACACAATTGATTACTTATAGGGGATATGAAATAATCTGTAGTGAATACTGATTAATCCATAGTATGTAAAAAATTATTAACAGTGGTTAGGAACTGACTTGAGTCCCATGACCTGTCCAGTGAAAATGCCCCCGGTAATGAAGATGGATGTTCCCATGGCCATTGCACCCCTCAGAGCCCGGGGTGCAATCTCGCCCAGATAGAGGGGCTGAACACAGATTGCTACACCTGTCAATCAACCACAGTTAACCAGTCAGAATCAGCCAATCAGAAACTTTTTATTACTGACTGCATTCTCTTATGGTGCTCATGTATGTGAGAATATATATCTATTCATTCATTGATTATCATTCATTATCTGTAACCGCTTATCCAGTTCAGGGTCGCGGTGGGTCCAGAACCTACCTGGAATCATTGAGCGCAAGGCGGGAATACACCCTGGAGTGGGCGCCAGTCCTTCACAGGGCAACACAGACACACACACATTCACTCACACCCTCGGACACTTTTGAGTCGCCAATCCACCTACAAACATCTGTTTTTGGAGCGTGGGAGGGAAACGGAGCACCCAGAGGAAACCCACACAGACACAGAGAGAACACACCACACTCCTCACAGACAGTTACCCGGAAGAAACCCACGCAGATACAGGGAGAACACACCACACTCCTCACAGACACTCACCCGGAGGAAACCCACACAGACACAGAGAGAACACACCACACTCCTCACAGACAGTCACCCGGAGGAAACCCACGCAGACACAGGGAAAAAACACCACACTCCTCACAGACACTCACCCGGAGGAAACCCACACAGACACGGAGAGAACACACCACACTCCTCACAGACAGTCACCCGGAGGAAACCCACGCAGACGCTGGGAGAACACACCACACTCCTCACAGACACTCACCCGGAGGAAACCCACACAGACACAGAGAGAACACACCACACTCCTCACAGACAGTCACCTGGAGGAAACCCACACAGACACAGGGAGAACACACCACACTCCTCACAGACAGTCACCCGGAGGAAACCCACACAAACACAGAGAGAACTCACCACACTCCTCACAGACAGTCACCCGGACGAAACCCACACTGAGACAGAGAGAACACACCACACTCCTCACACACAGTCACCTGGAGGAAACCCACGCAGACACAGGGAGAACACACCACACTCCTCACAGACAGTCACCCGGAGGAAACCCACGCAGACACAGGGAGAACACACCACACTCCTCACACACAGTCACCCGGAGGAAACCCACACTGAGACAGAAAGAACACACCACACTCCTCACAGTCACCTGGAGGAAACCCACACAGACACAGGGAGAACACTCCACACTCCTCACAGACAGTCACACGGAGGAAACCCATGCAGACACAGGGAGAACACACCACACTCCTCACACACAGTCACCCGGAGGAAACCCACGCAGACACAGGGAGAACACACTACACTCCTCACAGACAGTCACGCGGAGGAAACCCACACAGACACAGAGAGAACACACCACACTCCTCACAGACAGTCACCCGGAGGAAACCCACGTAGACGCTGGGAGAACACACCACACTCCTCACAGACACTCACCCGGAGGAAACCCACACAGACACAGAGAGAACACACCACACTCCTCACAGACAGTCACCTGGAGGAAACCCACACAGACACAGGGAGAACACACCACACTCCTCACAGACACTCACCCGGAGGAAACCCACACAAACACAGAGAGAACACACCACACTCCTCACAGACAGTTACCCGGAGGAAACCCACGCAGATACAGGGAGAACACACCACACTCCTCACAGACACTCACCCGGAGGAAACCCACACAGACACAGAGAGAACACACCACACTCCTCACAGACAGTCACCCGGAGGAAACCCACGCAGACACAGGGAAAAAACACCACACTCCTCACAGACACTCACCCAGAGGAAACCCACACAGACACGGAGAGAACACACCACACTCCTCACAGACAGTCACCCGGAGGAAACCCACGCAGACGCTGGGAGAACACACCACACTCCTCACAGACACTCACCCGGAGGAAACCCACACAGACACAGAGAGAACACACCACACTCCTCACAGACAGTCACCTGGAGGAAACCCACACAGACACAGGGAGAACACACCACACTCCTCACAGACACTCACCCGGAGGAAACCCACACAAACACAGAGAGAACACACCACACTCCTCACAGTCACCTGGAGGAAACCCACACAGACACAGGGAGAACACACCACACTCCTCACAGACACTCACCCGGAGGAAACCCACACAGACACAGGGAGAACACACCACACTCCTCACAGACAGTCACAAGAGGAAACCCACACTGAGACAGAGAGAACACACCACACTCCTCACAGACACTCACCTGGAGGAAACCCACGCAGACACGGGAGAACACACCACACTCCTCACAGACAGTCACCCGGAGGAAACCCACGCAGACACAGGGAGAACACACCACACTCCTCACAGACAGTCACCCGGAGGAAACCCACGCAGACACAGGGAGAACACACCACACTCCTCACACACAGTCACCCGGAGGAAACCCACACAGACACAGAGAGAACACACCACACTCCTCACAGACAGTCACCCGGAGGAATCCTACGCAGACGCAGGGAGAACACACCACGCTCCTCACAGACAGTCACCCGGAGGAAACCCACGCAGACGCAGGGAGAACACACCACACTCCTCACAGACACTCACCCGGAGGAAACCCACACAGACACGGAGAGAACACACCACACTCCTCACAGACAGTCACCCGGAGGAAACCCACGCAGACGCTGGGAGAACACACCACACTACTCACAGACACTCACCCGGAGGAAACCCACACAGACATAGAGAGAACACACCACACTCCTGACAGACAATCACCTGGAGGAAACCCACACAGATACAGGGAGAACACACCACACTCCTCACAGACACTCACCCGGAGGAAACCCACACAAACACAGAGAGAACACACCACACTCCTCACAGACAGGCACAGGAAGAAACCCACACTGAGACAGAGAGAACACACCACACTCCTCACAGACAGTCACCTGGAGGAAACCCACACAGACACAGGGAGAACACACCACACTCCTCACAGACAGTCACCCGGAGGAAACCCACACAAACACAGAGAGAACTCACCACACTCCTCACAGACAGTCACCCGGAGGAAACCCACGCAGACACAGGGAGAACACATCACACTCCTCACACACAGTCACCCGGAGGAAACCTACACTGAGACAGAGAGAACACACCACACTCCTCACAGTCACCTGGAGGAAACCCACACAGACACAGGGAGAACACACCACACTCCTCACAGACAGTCACCCGGAGGAAACCCACACAGACACGGAGAGAACACACCACACTCCTCACAGACAGTCACCCGGAGGAAACCCACGCAGACGCTGGGAGAACACACCACACTCCTCACAGATACTCACTCGGAGGAAACCCACACAGACACAGAGAGAACACACCACACTCCTCACAGACAGTCACCTGGAGGAATCCCACACAGACACAGGGAGAACACACCACACTCCTCACAGACAGTCACCCGGAGGAAACCCACACAAACACAGAGAGAACTCACCACACTCCTCACAGACAGTCACCCGGAGGAAACCCATACTGAGACAGAGAGAACACACCACACTCCTCACACACAGTCACCTGGAGGAAACCCACGCAGACACAGGGAGAACACACCACACTCCTCACAGACAGTCACCCGGAGGAAACCCATGCAGACACAGGGAGAACACACCACACTCCTCAAACACAGTCACATGGAGGAAACCCACACAGAGACAGAGAGAACACACCACACTCCTCACAGTCACCTGGAGGAAACCCACACAGACACAGGGAGAACACACCACACTCCTCACAGACAGTCACCCGGAGGAAACCCACGCAGACACAGGGAGAACACACCACACTCCTCGCAGACAGTCACCCGGAGGAAACCCACGCAGACACAGGGAGAACACACTACACTCCTCACAGACAGTCACCTGGAGGAAACCCACACAGAGACAGAGAGAACACACCACACTCCTCACACACAGTCACCTGGAGGAAACCCACGCAGACACAGGGAGAACACACCACACACCTCACAGACAGTCACCCGGAGGAAACCCACGCAGACACAGGGAGAACACACCACACTCCTCACACACAGTCACCCGGAGGAAACCCACGCGGAGACAGAGAGAACACACCACACTCCTCACAGACAGTCACTTGGAGGAAACCCACGCAGACACAGGGAGAACACACTACACTCCTCACAGACACTCACCCGGAGGAAACCCACACAGACACAGAGAGAACACACCACACTCCTCACACACAGTCACCCGGAGGAAACCCATACAGACACAGAAAGAACACACCACACTTCTCACAGACAGTCACCCGGAGGAAACCCACACAGACACAGGGAGAACACACCACACTCCTCACACACAGTCACCCGGAGGAAACCCATACAGACACAGAAAGAACACACCACACTCCTCACAGACAGTCACCCGGAGGAAACCCACGCAGACGCAGGGAGAACACACCACATTCCTCACAGACACTCACCCGGAGGAAACCCACACAGACACAGGGAGAACACACCACACTCCTCACAGACACTCACCCGGAGGAAACCCACACAAACACAGAGAGAACACACCACACTCCTCACAGACAGTCACAGGAAGAAACCCATACTGAGACAGAGAGAACTCACCACACTCCTCACAGTCACCTGGAGGAAACCCACACAGACACAGGGAGAACACACCACACTTCTCACAGACAGTCACCCGGAGTAAACCCACGCAGACACAGGGAGAACACACCACACTCCTCACACACAGTCACCCGGAGGAAACCCACGCAGAGACAGAGAGAACACACCACACTCCTCGCAGACAGTCACCCGGAGGAAACCCACGCAGACACAGGGAGAACACACTACACTCCTCACAGACAGTCACCCGGAGGAAACCCACACAGACACAGAGAGAACACACCACACTCCTCACAGACAGTCACAAGAGGAAACCCACACTGAGACAGAGAGAACACACCACACTCCTCACAGACACTCACCCGGAGGAAACCCAGGCAGACACAGGTAGAACACACCACACTCCTCACAGACAGTCACCTGGAGGAAACCCACGCAGACACAGAGAGAACACACCACACTCCTCACAGACAGTCACCCGGAGGAAACCCACGCAGACACAGGGAGAACACACCACACTCCTCACACACAGTCACCTGGAGGAAACCCACACTGAGACAGAGAGAACACACCACACTCCACACAGTCACCTGCAGGAAACCCACACAGACACAGGGAGAACACACCACACTCCTCACAGACAGTCACCCGGAGGAATCCCACGCAGACACTGGGAGAACACACCACACTCCTCACACACAGTCACCCGGACGAAACCCACGCAGAGACAGAGAGAACACACCACACTCCTCGCAGACAGTCACCCGGAGGAAACCCACGCAGACACAGGTAGAACACACTACACTCCTCACAGATAGTCACCCGGAGGAAACCCACACAGACACAGAGAGAACACACCAAACTCCTCACAGACCGTCACAAGAGGAAACCCACACTGAGACAGAGAGAACACACCACACTCCTCACACACAGTCACCTGGAGGAAACCCACGCAGACACAGGGAGAACACACCACACTCCTCACAGACAGTCACCTGGAGGAAACCCACACTGAGACAGAGAGAACACACCACACTCCTCACAGGCAGTCACCCGGAGGAAACCCACGCAGTCGCAGGGAGAACACACCACACTCCTCACAGACACTCACCCGGAGGAAACCAACACAGCCACAGGGAGAACACACCATACTCCTCACAGACACTCACCCGGAGGAAACCCACACAATCACAGAGAGAACACACCACACTCCTCACAGACAGTCACCCGGAGGAAACCCACGCAGACACAGGGAGAACACACCACACTCCTCACACACAGTCACCCGGAGGAAACCCACGCAGACGCAGGGAGAACACACCACACTCCTCACAGACACTCACCCGGAGGAAACCCACACAGCCACAGGGAGAACACACCACACTTCTCACAGACAGTCACAGGAGGAAACCCACAGTGAGACAGAGAGAACACACCACACTCCTCACAGACAGTCACCTGGAGGAAACCCACGCAGACACAGGGAGAACACACCACACTCCTCACAGACAGTCACCCGGAGGAATCCCACACAGACACAGGGAGAACACACCACACTCCTCACACACAGTCACCCGGAGGAAACCCACGCGGAGACAGAGAGAACACACCACACTCCTCACAGACAGTCACTTGGAGGAAACCCACGCAGACACAGGGAGAACACACTACACTCCTCACAGACACTCACCCGGAGGAAACCCACACAGACACAGAGAGAACACACCACACTCCTCACAGACAGTCACCTGGAGGAAACCCACACAGACACAGGGAGAACACACCACACTCCTCACAGACACTCACCCGGAGGAAACCCACACAAATACAGAGAGAACTCACCACACTCCTCACAGACACTCACCCAGAGGAAACCCACACAGACACAGCGAGAACACACCACACTCCTCACAGACACTCACCCGGAGGAAACCCACACAGACACAGGGAGAACACACCACACTCCTCACAGACAGTCACAGGAAGAAACCCACACTGAGACAGAGAGAACACACCACACTCCTCACAGACAATCACCTGGAGGAAACCCACACAGACACAGGGAGAACACACCACACTCCTCACAGACAGTCACCCGGAGGAAACCCACACAGACACAGGGAGAACACACCACACTCCTCACAGACAGTCACCCGGAGGAAACCCACACAGACACAGAGAGAACACACCACACTCTTCACAGACAGTCACAAGAGGAAACCCACACTGAGACAGAGAGAACACACCACACTCCTCACACACAGTCACCTGGAGGAAACCCACGCAGACACAGGGAGAACACACCACACTCTTCACAGACAGTCACCTGGAGGAAACCCACGCAGACACAGAGAGAACACACCACACTCCTCACAGACAGTCACCCGGAGGAAACCCATGCAGACACAGGGAAAACACACCACACTCCTCACACACAGTCACCTGGAGGAAACCCACACAGACACAGAGAGAACACACCACACTCCTCACAGGCAGTCACACGGAGGAAACCCATGCAGACGCAGGGAGAACACACCACACTCCTCACAGACACTCACCCGGAGGAAACCCACACAGACACAGGGAGAACACACCACACTCCTCACAGACACTCACCCGGAGGAAGCCCACACAGACACAGGGAGAACACACCACACTCCTCACAGACACTCACCCGGAGGAAATCCACACAAACACAGAGAGAACACACCACACTCCTCACAGACAGTCACAGGAAGAAACCCACACTGAGACAGAGAGAACACACCACACTCCTCACAGGCAGTCACCCGGAGGAAACCCACGCAGACGCAGGG
Source organism: Hoplias malabaricus (assembly GCF_029633855.1). Lineage (NCBI taxonomy): Eukaryota > Metazoa > Chordata > Actinopteri > Characiformes > Erythrinidae > Hoplias > Hoplias malabaricus. Next base: position 27,914,296 of record NC_089820.1, read on the forward strand.
AGAACACACCACACTCCTCACAGACACTCACCCGGAGGAAACCCACACAGCCACAGGGAGAACACAACACACTCCTCACAGACACTCACCCGGAGGAAACCCACACAGACACAGGGAGAACACACCACACTCCTCACAGAGACTCACCCGGAGGAAACCCACACAAACACAGAGAGAACACACCACACTCCTCACAGACAGTCACAGGAAGAAACCCACACTGAGACAGAGAGAACACACCACACTCCTCACACACAGTCACCTGGAGGAAACCCACACAGACACAGGGAGAACACACCACACTCCTCACAGACAGTCACCCGGAGGAAACCCACACAAACCCAGAGAGAACACACCACACTCCTCACAGACAGTCACAGGAGGAAACCCAAAGTGAGACAGAGAGAACACACCACACTCCTCACAGACAGTCACCTGGAGGAAACCCACGCAGACACAGGGAGAACACACCACACTCCTCACAGACAGTCACCCGGAGGAAACCCACGCAGACACAGGGAGAACACACCACACTCCTCACACACAGTCACCCGGAGGAAACCCACGCGGAGACAGAGAGAACACACCACACTCCTCACAGACAGTCACTTGGAGGAAACCCACACAGACACAGGGAGAACACACTACACTCCTCACAGACACTCACCCGGAGGAAACCCACACAGACACAGAGAGAAACCCACACAAACACAGAGAGAACTCACCACACTCCTCACAGACACTCACCCAGAGGACACCCACACTGAGACAGAGAGAACACACCACACTCCTCACAGACACTCACCCGGAGGAAGCCCACACAGACACAGGGAGAACACACCGCACTCCTCACAGACACTCACCCGGAGGAAACCCACACAAACACAGAGAGAACACACCACACTCCTCACAGACAGTCACAGGAGGAAACCCACACTGAGACAGAGAGAACACACTACACTCCTCACACACAGTCACCTGGAGGAAACCCACGCAAACGCAGGGAGAACACACCACACTCCTCACAGACACTCACCCGGAGGAAACCCACACAGACACAGGGAGAACACACCATACTCCTCACAGACACTCACCCGGAGGAAACCCACACAAACACAGAGAGAACACACCACACTCCTCACAGACAGTCACCCGGAGGAAACCCACACAGACACAGGGAGAACACACCACACTCCTCACAGACAGTCACCTGGAGGAAACCCACACAAACACAGAGAGAACACACCACACTCCTCACAGACAGTCACCCAGAGGAAACCCACACAGACACAGAGAGAACACACCACACTCCTCACAGACAGTCACAGGAGGAAACCCACACTGAGACAGAGAGAACACACCACACTCCTCACAGACACTCACCCGGAGGAAACCCACGCAGACACAGGGAGAACACACCACACTCCTCACACACAGTCACCTGGAGGAAACCCATGCGGAGACAGAGAGATCACACCACACTCCTCACAGACAGTCACCCGGAGGAAACCCACGCAGACACAGGGAGAACACACCACACTCCTCACAGACAGTCACCCGGAGCAGGAATCGAACCCAGAACCTCCAGGTCCCTAGAGCTGTGTAACTGCGACACCTACCTGCTGCGCCACCGTGCCGCCTATATTTATCAATATATAATAATAATAATAATAATAATAATATATATTTAATTATAGAACTGTGTTAAATAAACTCAATCTCTCATTCAATATGTGTACAATGTGTGTGTGTGTGTGTGTGTGTGTGTGTGTGTGTGAGTGTTGGGATGAGCCTCATACAGTTGGTGTATTCACCTGCGTTTATTCCGGAGAGGAAGCGTCCGATGATCAGCAGCTCGAAGGCACTGACGTGGTAACTCAACCCCATCAACAGAGCGGCCAACAAAGCAAAGGAGTTATTGATCAGTAAACTCCCCTTCCTGAGAGAGAGAGAGAACAGAGAGAGGGAGAGAGAGAGAGAGCAGAGAGAGAGAGAGTGAGAGAGAGAGAGAACAGAGAGAGAGAGAGAGAATAGAGAGAGAGTGAGAGAGAGAGAGAACAGAGAGAGAGAGAGAGAGAGAGAGAGAGAGAGAGAATAGAGAGAGAGTGAGAGAGAGAGAGAACAGAGAGAGAGAGAGAGAGAGAACAGAGAGAGAGAGAGAGAGGGAGTGAGAGAACAGAGAGAGAGAGAGAGAGAGAACAGGGAGAGAGAGAGAGAACAGGGAGAGAGAGAGAGAGAGAGAAAGTGAGAGAGAGAGAGAGGGAGTGAGAGAGTGTTCTTGTTTTTATTAATTCCTTCATTCCTTCGAGGTTTGTCCCTGTTCTGATGAACGTTCAGTGCCTCCCTGAGGGTAACAGCTCAAACAATTCAAAGCCCGGGTGGGAGCTGTCCATAATTATATATTTTGCTCTGTTTAAGCAGCGTGATGTGTAGATGTCCATCAGAGGTGGGGGTGGTTCTCTCCTGTGCTCTCTTGCCTCCCCCTGTCAGCCACGGTGCAACCGCCGTGACCCACAGGGATACAGTACGACATCCAGGTCGTGCTTCCCGAGGACTCTCAGAGAGAGAAAACAGTGAGAGAGGAGGGGGCATAAGGAGAAGTGACTGAGTGAGAAGAGACAGAGAGAAAGTGAGAAGAGAAATAAAAGAGAGACAGAGGAGTGAGAGAAATAAGAGAGAGAGAGACACACACACACACACAGAGAGAGAGAGAGAGAGAGAGAGAGAGAGAGAGAGAGAGAGAGAGAGAGAGAGAGAGAGAGGGGGCATAAGGAGAAGTGACTGAGTGAGAAGAGACAGAGAAAGTGAGAAGTAAAATGAAAGAGAGACAGAGGAGTGAGAGAAATGAAAGAGAGACAGTGGAGTGAGAGAAATGAGAGAGAGACAGAGAGGAGGGGTTCACTATGAAGTGACAGAGTGAGTGGGAAGAGAGAGAGAAATAAGAGCAATGAAAAAGAGAGGAGTGTGAGAGAAATGAGCGAAATTAAGAAATGAGACACATGAGGGAAAGAAAGTGAGATGTGAGAGCGATGAAAGAGAGACAGAGGAGTGAGAGAAATGAGAGAGAGACAGAGGGGTGAGAAAAATGAGAGAGAGAGAGAGAGAGAGAGAGAGGAGGGGTTCACTGTGAAGTGACAAAGTGGGAAGAGAGAGAGAAAAAGAGAGGAGTGTGAGAGAGATGAGCCAAACTAAGAAATGAGCGACATGAGGGAAAGAGAGAGAAAGTGAGATGTGAGGGTGATGAAAGAGACAGAGAAAGGAGAGAAAGAGAGTGGTATAATAAAAGAAGACACAAATAATGAGGAGAGGGAGGATAATGAGAAGGGAGACGAAGTGAGAAGAGATTATGAAGAGAGAATGAGAAGAGGGATAATGAGAAACAGGGATAGACGAGAGAAAGAGAGAGAGGTGAAAACGAATGGACTTTGATGTCGTTGGAGGTCGTTGTGCTCACCTGCCGAACCTGATGGCCAGTGTTCCTCCGACCGAGGCGCCGATGAGTCCTCCGATTGTGAAGATGGAGACAATGGTGGACCAGAGGAAGGTCAGCAGCTCAGGAGAAATGATATCTCCATAGCGCTCCAACCACGTCTCATTAATAAACGACTGCACAGCCTGAAGGTGTGAGATACATTTACAGTATTCAGCTTTTACAGCGTTTACAGAAGAAACCCACACCAGCAGGAGGTCAGGAATATGCTGTGTATTTGCCCCGATTCCATCAAGCTTCACACACACACACACACACACACACACACACACACCCATGGATAGTGTCACACACTCGCCCAGTCACTCACACACTCAGCCAGTCACTCACACACACACACACACACACACACACCCATGGATAGTGTCACACACTCGCCCAGTCACTCACACACTCAGCCAGTCACTCACACACACACACACACACACACACACACACACACCCACCCGTGGATATTGTCACACACTCGCCCAGTCACTCACACACTCAGCCAGTCACACACACACACACACACACCCGTGGACAGTGTCACACACTCACCCAGTCACTCACACACAAACACACACACCCGTGGATATTGTCACACACTCGCCCAGTCACTCACACACAAACACACACACACCCGTGGATATTGTCACACACTCGTCCGGTCACTCACACATTCACCCAGTCACTCTCACACACACACACACACACACACACACGCACACACACACACTGTCTCACACACTCGCACTCGCATTGACATGCTCTAAAATTCAACCCCCCCCTCACCCCCCATGCACAAACACACACACACACACACAGTCACGCTCTCGCTCATGCTCTCAGGCTCATGCACAAGATAGCTTTATAAATCATGAGTATTATTAACATTTTTAAAGTTATTATCCACAACTCGAACAGAGCTCCTGCAGTGAGACACACACGTGCTCTGTCTGGAAATAAATATTCTGTTCAAGCGTTTTCCTAATCTCCGCCTGAATAAAACACACTGGAAGCACATGACTGTGCAGACGGCTGGATTTCATTCATGAGAGAACGAGGGTGTGGATATCTGCTCCAAAGAACATTAATAACAAGGATGGGTTTCATTTTAATATCAACTTTCACAGGTTTTTAAAACTAGAATCAGTGTAAAAAACAAGCTTGTGTGACACTGTCCACAGGAGTGTGTGTGTGTGTGTGTGTGAGACTGGGTGAGTGTGTGAGTGACTGGGTGAGTGTGTGAGTGACTGGGTGAGTGTGTGGCACTGTCCACAGTTGTGTGTGTGTGTGTGAGTGACTGGGCGAGTGTGTGACAATATCCACGGGTGTGTGTGTGTGCACGGGGGGAGAGGGTGTGTGGGGGGCTGAATTTTTGAGCATGTCAATGCGAGTGCGAGTGTGTGAGATTGTGTGTGTGTGTGTGTGTGTGTGTGTTGACTAAATAAGTGAAGCTGTGAGAGTGTGAGGGTTCATGTGTTTGAATGTGTGTGTGAGTGTTAATGTGAATGAGTGTGTATCTGAGTGTTTGTGGGTGTGTGTGTGTGTTTTAATGTGTACGTGTATGTGAGTGTGTATGTGAATGACTGTTAAGTGTTTACAAGTGTGTGTGTGTGTGTGTGTGTGTGTGTGTGTGTGTGTGTGTGTGTGTGTGTGTGTGTTTGTGCGTGTGTGTCATGCCCGATTTCTCCTGGTCACCCCTCTGGAGTGTGACTGAGCTCCCGATTCAGGGTGAGATTAAAGGGCATGTGACTCCTATGGTGTAAAAAGCTCTGAACCACAGTCTTCACCACATCAGCTCTTTGTGTTTCTAATCCACACTCGGTTCTGAGTAAAATCCACCACACACACATTCGCCCTCGTTAATTACCCTCACGTGGTTCTGCTTCCAAAAGTAGCCAAACCCAACAGCAACAGAAACGGCCCCCCTCTATTCCTTTATACAGACCACCGACCTCTACTCACTACACAGAACGATCCCTGGATTAGGAACAGCTACCATGTCTCTACACTCACTGTCCGCTTTATCAGCTCCACTGACCACACAGGTCCATCTATTGCTCTGCATACTTTCTTATGCCCATTTCCCCATGTTCTTCAATGGTCAGGACCCACACAGAGCAAGTGACACTGAGGTGGTGGTGAGTGGATCAGAGACAGCAGTGCTGCTGGAGTGTCCACGCTGTAATGAGAATAATCCACAACACTAGATAATCAAAATGTCCTGCCACCAGTGTCCTGTGGGGGGAGGGGGGGGGCGTCCTGTGCCGACTGATGAAGGACTAGAGGACGACCAACACAAACTGTGCAGTGACAGATGAGAGCTACTCTCTCTGACTGATCCAGCGCAACACACCACCACCAGCAGGTCACTGTCGCTGCAGCACTGAGAATCTAAATCAGACTTGCTCTGTGGGGGGCCTGAGTGTCGAAGAACAGGGTGAAATGGGGTGAAGAAAGTATGCAGAGCCACTGTTGAACTACAGTCTGTAATTGCAGAACTAAGGAGTGACCGGTGTGGTCGGTGGAGCTGTTAATATGGGTGTAGTTAGAAGGTAAGTGTTCCTAATCCAGTCATGGCTCAGTGTATAGAACACTGTTATAATAAAAATAATGTGTTGTTCTGACCTTGGTGGGAGAATTTATGATGGAGATGTTGTAGCCGTACTGAAACGTTCCTCCAATACACGCAGACCACACGGCCATCAGCAGGGTTTTACTGGGAACCTGCAAGTACACACACAGTTAATCACACCTGAGATCATCACACACACCATGATTTAAACCTGAGATCATCACACACACCATTGTTTATACCTGAGATCATCACACACAGCTTTATTTATACCTGAGACCATCACACACACAGTTATTTATACCTGAGACCATCACACACACCATTATTTATACCTGAGACCATCACACACACAGTTATTTATACCTGAGACCATCACACACACCATTATTTATACCTGAGACCATCACACACACAGTTATTTATACCTGAGACCATCACACACACCATTATTTATAGCAGAGACCACCACACACAGCTTCATTTATACCTGAGACCATCACACACACCATTATTTATAGCTGAGATCATCACACAGTGTATCTCACCTGAGCTCCTAACACACCTGAGATCATCACACACATCTGAGACAACACATGCCAAGTATTAAAATATTTATTTGAACCATTTTTCCCTAATGGCGACCCCTGCTAGAAAACCATTATATTCTGTGTTTTCTGGTCAACAGGAATGACCCCGCTGACTCTGCAGAATAAACCAGGACCAGACCAGACTAAACCAGTATAAATCAGCTTACACCAGCACAGAAATCCTGCTGGACTGTGCTGTATTTTTCAGCTGTGCCTTTTATGGGACTGATACACAAACAGCAAGGAACTGGCCCCTGGCCACTCAAAGATTATTCCTCTAACCTGAGTATCTATCTTAAGTCTCTTATTATCAAATTGTATTTCTAAATATACAACTAACTACCTGTCTAGCTATCTAAGTGGCTAAATACATAACTAGTAAATTTAGTAAATGTCTCACTGATAGCTAGCTAGCTCATTAGCTAATTTTCTGGGTTTCTAAACAGTAATTTATTAGTAACTGATAAAGTAATTTTCTCAATAACTAGCTAGCTAAGTGCCTAATAATTAAACAGAGTTACTATGTAGTCATTGAGCTAAATACCTACGTAACTAACTGAGTTAATGAATATGCTAACTGTTTACTGATTTCTTCACCAAGCAAATGACTGGTTAACTAGCTAGCTACATAACTACCCTACTGATTAACAAACAGAGCAGTTATGCATCAGGTGGGCATCATGTGGTGCCAACATTTATCCCATGAACAAAACCTGCTGGGGTTATGTGGGGCTGTCCATGTGGGGGTGATGTCTGGGCAGCAACTGAACTGGAAGATTAGACAACTACACAATTAGCATGCTAGCTACAACATGAACTCTCTACATCAATTGCCTGACAGGAAACTGCACAATAACTTGGATAAAAGCTTTTCTGTGAGGAGTAAAGAGCAGTGTTGGAAGAGATGGCCATCAAAGCTTAAATATTGCAGCATATTAATATTAAATATAACTACATTAGCTTAGTCTTCTATACTCTGATGTCTTTCCAAAGTGTGTATGAGTAAATATTCAGGCAATGAAACATTCAATATGCTTTTATTATTTTGTAAATCCACCTCTCTCTAAATCACATTTCTGTAACAATAATAACAAATACAGCAATGTATATTTTAAACAACACAAACATAATATATATTTTAAAATAAACTGAATTATAAAACTGAAGTTTAAGAGGTTATTGTTTCTCCTGGTAACAATTTACAATAAGGGTACATTCATTAATGATATTAAATGTAATAAGACAGAAATAAGCATTATAAAAGATTAATTAAAGTCACAGTTCATTATTAATTAATGATAGTAACAAGAACTAGTATTATTTTAGGATCCTAACAGATGCTGTTTAATGCTATTTCTTGTTTATTATAATGATTTAATTATTAAATGTAACATTACCCAACCATTGTTGTCTTAGGTATCGTGAATTAATATAATATTATTGTAAAGTGCTACTGCATTTTTACTCATTTATTAATTTGTCAGTAATGAGGGTAGTTACTGAAACATTAGTTCTTCTTCTTCACACTCACATGTGACTCAACATATTCAGGGTCTTTATTGATGTTGTTTTCTGTCCCACTTTATTCATTTTTTTAACAAAAATTACAGAATAAAGAGCCTGTAGTAGAGGTTATTGTCATTGTGAATATTTCTGTAGTTATGTATTATTTATGCTAATGTCATCTCCTACCTTGATCTGACGACCCGGTTGTTTGATGTCTTTTAGTAAAGGCTGATATTCCTGCAGAGTCCCGTTTTCTTTACCCATTTTTTATCAGTTGTTTCTGGGTCCCACAGATGAGGTGTAAAGCCTTCTAGAGCTGTTTTTTAAGGAGGCAGCTGTTTAAGGAGGTAGCTGTCCGCCCCTGTGAGGGCTGTGTGTGTGTGAAATTGCAGTAATATAAGAGCAGATGGAGCAGAATACGTAGAAAAAGCAGATAAACAATTGAGGAGTTGTTCGTGTGACCCCTATTCGTCAAGCGCTTTCCAGCCCGAGCGTGGAGGCTAAGTTTATTCTGGGGTAAAGATGATGCTGCTGCATGACCAGCTCTGTGACACCACACAGACACACTCACACATACACACACATCAGCTGTGGATAAAGCATCGGATCCGCCCGTCCTGGAACTGGCCCCATACACACAGCGGCACACACACTCCTAACAGGCTTACCTTCAGCCTCACATGGGGAGAATCCTCAGTTTCACTCATTCTCTGCTTCAGTTTGTGAATTTTGGCTGAAACACACTGTCCTGGCAGGAGGAAAGGTGCAAACTCTACTGTTGCTTTATGTAATCCGGGCTAGGAAAGCCAAAATTCTTTGGGGGCGGTGTGTGAGTGTGTGTGTGTGTGTGTGTGTGTGTGTGTGTGCATGTGCTTAACCTGCAGCTTATTAACTTTGATCTTCACCTCCTTGCAGACAGGTGTCTATATGTAGGGCACCCTTACAGTAACTCAATGCTCTGAGACATATTTATATTAATGCCCCCTTTAGTTACAATTAAACAACTATACAACAATAAATAAATAACCAATAAATAACCATGTGCCATTTCACTGTGGTCCTGATGTGCTGTCTGGTTTTAATCACAAAGAATTCATTGTTGCCGAAGTCAAGTGACCAGCAACATGCCTAAAAAGCCTCTCTGACCTGCCACAGGCCGAACAGAGGGAGGAAATGTGGTGGGAGAGTTTAATTAGTCAAGTACATTATGGGAATCTGTGTGTGTTACTACAAAGACAGTTTTAAATCATGAAAATGCACAACCGAGTGGGGAAACCAAAGTGGCCTCAGAACCTACCCTTGGAGAACACCATCAGTCACAGCTTGATTGAATGCATTCCAGGGGTTTTAACAAAGCCCTGTTAATTTGTCAGTTTGGTGCAAAAGAGGGAGCGGAGTTAGGTGATGCACTGAAACACTAATATGATTTATCGTAACCTGAATTCTCTTGACCAGGGATAGAAGAAGCTGTATGAGGAGCACAGAGATCTTACTTTAAGTTTTCACTGAGGTTGAGATTGCCTGATTGTGTCAATGTAATTTTTTTAGTTGTCTTTAAAGTATTCACTGAAATTCATCAGAAATCCTACAGTTTCCGTGCTATTGTAAAAGTCCACTGAAAAGGATCCAAAAGCTTTTATAGGGTTTATTCATTATCTGTAACCCTTATCCAGTTCAGGGTCACGGTGGGTCCAGAGCCTACCTGGAATCATTGGGCGCAAAGTGGGAATACACCCTGGAGGGTGCGCCAGTTCTTCACAGGGCGACACACACACACACATTCACTCACACACTCACACCTACGAACATTTTGAGTCTCCAATCCACCTACCAATGAGTCACCCAGAGGAAACCCAAGCGGACACAGGGAGAACACACCACACTCCTCACAGACAGTCAGCCAGAGGAAACCCACGCAGACACAGGGATGGGGTACACAAGGATGAATTTTGTCTATCACTGGGGCTGAGGTGGCCGAGATGGTAGGGAAACTTCTTGGCGGTAGGGCCCCAGGGGTGGATGAAGTTCGCCCTGGGTTCCTCAAGGCTCTGGATGTTGTGGGGCTGTCCTGGCTGACACGTCTTTGCAACATCGCGTGGACATCGGGGGCAGTGCCTCTGGACTGGCAGACTGGGGTGGTGGTTCCCCTTTTAAAAAGGGGGATCGGAGGGTGTGTTCCAACTATAGGGGCATCACACTCCTCAGCCTCCCCAGTAAGGTCTATGTGGGGGTACTGGAGAAGAGAGTCCGACCTCAGATCCAGGAGGAACAATGTGGATTCCTCCCCGGTCGTGGAACACAGGACCAGCTCTTTACCCTCGCTAGGATCCTGGAGGGTGCGTGGGAGTTTGCTCAACCAGTCTACATGTGTTTTGTGGATCTGGAGAAGGCATTTGACCGTGTCCCTCTGGGAATTCTGTGGGGGGTGCTCAGGGAGTATGGGGTACTGGGCTCTTTGCTATGAGCCATCCAGTCCCTGTATAAACAGAGCAGGAGTCTGGTTCGTATGGCTGGCAGTAAGTCCAACTGGTTTCCAGTCAGAGTTGGACTCTGTCAGGGCTGCCCGTTGTCACCGGTTCTGTTCATAATTTTTATGGACAGAATTTCTCGCCATAGCCAAGTGGCGGAGGGTGTCCGGTTTGGTGGTCTCAGGATCCCATGTCTGCTTTTTGCAGATGATGTGGTCTTGTTGGCTTCATCAAGCCAGGACCTCCAGCTCTTGCTGGACCAGTTTGCAGCCGAGTGTGAAGCGATAGGGATGAGGATCAGCACCTCCAAGTCCAAGTCCACGGTACTCAGTCGGAAAAGGGTAGAGTGCTCTCTCCAGGTTGGAAGTAAAATCATGCCTCAAGTGGAGGAGTTTAAATACCTCTGGGTCTTGCTCACAAGTGAGGGAAAGATGGAGCGTGAGATTGACAGGCGGATCAGTGCAGCGTCAGCAGTAATGCGGGCTCTGTACCGGTCCGTTGTTGTGAAGATAGAGCTGAGCAGAAAAGCAAGGCTCTCGATTTACCGTTCAATCTACGTCCCAACCCTCACTTATGGTCACGAGCTTTGGGTAGTGACCGAAAGAACGAGATCGCGGGTACAAGCGGCTGAAATGAGTTTTCTCCGCAGGATGTCTGGACTCTCCCTTAGAGACAGGGTTAGGAGCTCGGACATCCGGGAGAGACTCGGAGTGGAGCCTCTGCTTCTCCACATCGAGAGGAGACAGTTGAGGTGGTTTGGTCGTCTGGTCCGGATGCCTCCTGGACGCCTTCCTGGTGAGGTGTTCCGGGCATGTCCAACAGGGAGGAGGCCCCAGGGCAGACCAAGAACACGCTGGAGAGACTGCATGTCTCGACTGGCCTGAGAATGCCTCGGTATACCCTCGGAGGACCTGGAGGCAGTGGCTGGGGAGAGGGAGGTCTGGTTTTCTTTGCTCTGACTGATTCCCCCGCGACCCGGATCCGGATAAGCGGTGGATAATGGATGGATAGACACAGGGAGAACACACCACACGCCTCACAGACAGTCACCCGGAGGAAACCCACGCAGACACAGGGAGAACACACCACACTCCTCACAGACAGTCACCCGGAGGAAACCCACGCAGACACAGGGAGAACACACCACACTCCTCACAGACAGTCACCCGGAGGAATCCCACGCAGACACAGGGAGAACACACCACACTCCTCACAGACAGTCACCCGGAGGAATCCCACGCAGACACAGGGAGAACACACCACACTCCTCACAGACAGTCACCCGGAGGAATCCCACGCAGACACAGGGAGAACACACCACACTCCTCACAGACAGTCACCCGGAGGAAGCCCACGCAGACACAGGGAGAACACACCACACTCCTCACAGACAGTCACCCGGAGGAAACCCACGCAGACACAGGGAGAACACACCACACTCCTCACAGACAGTCACCCGGAGGAATCCCACGCAGACACAGGGAGAACACACCACACTCCTCACAGACAGTTACCCGGAGGAAACCCACGCAGACACAGGGAGAACACACCACACTCCTCACAGACAGTCACCCGGAGGAATCCGACGCAGACACAGGGAGAACACATCACACTCCTCACAGACAGTCACCCGGAGGAAGCCCACGCAGACACAGGGAGAACACACCACACTCCTCACAGACAGTCACCCGGAGGAATCCCACGCAGACACAGGGAGAACACACCACACTCCTCACAGACAGTCACCCGGAGGAATCCCACGCAGACACAGGGAGAACACACCACACTCCTCACAGACAATCACCCGGAGGAAACCCACGCAGACACAGGGAGAACACACCACACTCCTCACAGACAGTCACCCGGAGGAAACCCACGCAGACACAGGGAGAACACACCACACTTCTCACAGACAGTCACCCGGAGGAAACGCACGCAGACACAGGGAGAACACACCACACTCCAAAAACATGGTCTTTGCATAGAGAGACATAAAGAAAGTCAGTAGTAATCTAAGATAAATACTTGTAGTAGGGAGTAAAACAGGGCAGTAGAGAAATGGGGTCAGGAGCAGGAGGCTGAGCACAGACAAGTTATAACATTAACAACCTCACACCAAACAAGTTACAGTACAACATCAGAGGGGAAAAAAAGACAGCACAAACAGAACCCGTAGTGCACTCAGTTTACCAGAAGACTGTGGGGATGAGAGAAAATCACAGAGAACAGAATCCTGATTTTAAATATATCATCTTGGATAGAGGGCAGCAAACGACACAATAACTTGGATACAATGCTTTTCTATGAGGAGTAAAGAGCAGTGTTGCAAGAGACCACAATCAAAGGTTAAATATTAAATATTAAATGTAATTAACTGCATTAGCTTAGTCCTCTACTCTCTGTGATGTCTTTTCAATGAGTAAATATTCAGGCAATGAAACATATTCATGCCTCAAAAGCCTCTGTGACCTGCCACATGGAAAACACAGGGAGGAAATGTGGTGGGAGAGTTTAAATAGCCAAGTACAGTCTGGGAATCTGTGTGTGTTACTACAAAGACAGCTTTAAATCATGAGAGGAGGAGAAATATACATTCAGCACACATGTGTGTGTTTTTCTCCATGAATTCTCCTGGACATGGACTGAAGAGGCTGTGCACTGTATAACAGAAACTTTAAGAGGATTCACTAAGTTGCATTAAGATGAGGATTTATGGAAGACCGCTTCCATCACATAAAATAATTTTTAAAAAGGCACCAATTTTTATTTTTCATTAATATGCAATTTGCTATCTCAATATATTGAGATACTATCTCATTTTTTGAGACAGTATCTCATTATTTTAGATAATCAGTCAATATTTTGAGATTGTATCTCAAACTTAGTATCTGACTTAGTATCTCAAAATAATGAGATCCTATCTCAAAATTTTGACTTATTATCTCAAAATAATGAGATAGTATCTCAAAATGTTGAGCAAATTGCATATTGCATATGAATGAAAAAATACACCTGATGCCTAATTTGTATTATTTCATGTGGCGGAGACAGGCTTCCATAAGGATTTGTCAAATTGTTCAACCTTGTAAGGGATTTGTCTTGTGTTAAGTTTGGATGGGAGTTGCCTGGTTGTGTTTGAAGGAACACTAAGTAAGATCAGGTATTTCTGCTCCTGGACTCCAATCAAGAGCGATAGGGAGGGTGGTGCGGTCTCCTACCCTCTTCCAAAAGCTACATAATGCATTTTCTGCAGTGCTGAGCCCAGATTAGGAACAACAGAGTCTTTATTCTCTATGTTACGGCTCAGCGGAGCATCACAATGATTTGTGATGAAGCTGTGAATTTAGTTTAAAATATTACCTAGTGTTCCTTTAAGTGTAGTCACGTTAGGTTTATTGAAGTGTAGCAGGCCCTACCTGGGTGTGTGACTGGGTGGGTGTCGCCCTGTGAAGGACTGGTGCCCCCTCCAGGGTGTGTTCCCGCCTTGCACCCAGTGATTCCAGGTAGGCTCTGGACCCACCCCGGCCCTGAACTGGATAAGGGTTACAAACGACGAATGAATGAATAATTGGGTTGAGTTTGGATACACAGTGCCTGGTTATGTTGAAGGATAATGTGAATTGTCTGGCTGAACACCACTTACAACTGGAAAACTGGCAAGAAAATTGTGTGTGTGTGTGTGTGGGGGGGGGGGGGGGTGGTGATGAAAAAGTGCTGTCTCCTCCTTCAACATCCATGGCTGAAGGAACCTAACCTCCGAAAGCTCCCTGGGCTCTTGGGTGGCTGCCCCCTTCTCCAGGTCCTTTGTGTGTGTGTGTGTGTGTGTGTGTTCATCCCTAGGGATGGGTTAAATGCAGAGCCACAATTGTACACCAGCTGTGGTTCTACTGTGCAATGAAAACAAAAACACATTTCCCATTAACAAAGTGGATATTTCTGAGGGCTGTTTTCAGCACATAACGCCTCAGCTGCTTCAGTGAGCGGTCGAAGATTAGCCAAGTTCCTAGATTTCTTTAGTGTCCTTGTTTTTAGTGTGAGAACAGCAGCCGAGTCTTATATTTTACTCACATTGTTAATATTTCTCTATCCTCAGGTTTATTTTTATGGCAGAGGTGTGGGGATGTGTCAGTGTAGTCCTTGTATTTTTACAGAGGAACGAGCAAAATATTCAGGACTCTGGCCCCAGCATCTCCTCCTGTACTGCCCCCAACTGGGCTGGAGCGGGGTACTACAGGGGGAAAGTAAAAGAATCCAGTTTGTGGAGAACACAGAGCATGTGAATCAGGGTTATGTCTGTAAGGATTCCAGGACTAAGCTGGATTTGAAAGAGACTTTTGGAAATCACTGCCACATATGATAAGTGTATTGCTGAGGTAACATCTCGTAATTATGAGATACGTATCTCATTTTTATGAGATATGTCTGTCTCCATTCTGTGGGTAACATCAATACTGTTCCGACACAAGAGCCACTGGTGGTTTCACTGGGTCACGCCGCAGTGACCAGTGATGGTCCAGTTATGTGTAAGTCATCGTCAGTGTAATGTTTCATGTGTTTGGGCTTATTTTCCTGTGAATCGCCGCGCCTCTTTCCCACACTGATAACTATAAGCAGAGGGTCATCTGAGCGCTGTGAGCAGCAGCTCCAGGCGCAGGGTTGGTTTCACCACTGAAGCTAAAGAGAAGAGCTTTTGTCTAATTTTAAAAAGCCGAAATCATTAAGAGCTGGAGCTATTCTGGAAGTTTTTTCCAGAGTTTGGGGCATAATAAGAAGACGCTGCCTCTTCTCTTGTCAGTGATAATTCCAAAGGTCTGCTGCTGAACGCCAGATGAGCTCATGGTCAAACTCATGTGTGTAAGAAGAGCCTAAGTGATGTGTCAGTAACCGCTCTCTACTGTAAAGTTTCAGAAGTCTTTGCTGTGAGTTGGTGAAACAACCCCAGCAGGTGGTGCTGGTGCTCACAGCGCTCAAATGAACTACTGCTTACGGTGTGTTATCAGTGTGTGAAAGAGGCGATCGTCACTGGTCACTCTGGCGTGACCCAGTCAAACCACGGCTCAGTGTTGGAACAGCGTTGGCATTACTGACAGTTTGGAGACAGACATATCTCATGAAAATGAGATACTTATCTCATAATTATGAAATATTTATCTTGTAATTACGAAATAATCATCATGTGAGATACTATCTCATAATAACAAGATACTTATCTCATAATAACAAGATAATTGTCTCATAATAAGGACACATTGAGGATTTTTTTTTTCGTGTGTGGCAGCAGTATGCTTCCGTAATAAACAGCATGTTTGAAAATCAGATATATTTTGTATTTATTTGGAACCTCTGATTTATAAAGTCATTATAGAGTTGAAATAATAGAGTTGAGCTAATGCTAAAATTCACTGAATGGACAAGACTTGAAATCTAGCCAGACGCTACACTGGTGTAGAGTGGATCAGACACAGCAGTACTTCTGGAGTTTTTAAACCCCTCAGTGTCTGGACTGAGAACAGTCCACCGACCAAAAACATCCAGCCGACAGCGTCCTGTGTCACTGATGAAGGACTAGAGGACGAGCGACACACACTGTGCAGCGACAGATGAGCTACTGTCTCTGACTTTACATCTACAAGGTGGACCAACGAGGGAGGAGTGTCTCACAGAGTGGATAGAGAGTGGACACAGGGTTTAAAAACTCCAGCAGCACTGCTGTGTCTGATCCACTCTACACCAGCACAACACACACTAACACACCACCACCACGTCAGTGTCACTGCAGCGCTGAGAATGATCCACCACCACATCACACCTGCTCTGTGGGGGTCCTTAGAAATGAAGAGCAGGGGGAAAGGGGGTAATAAAGTATGCAGAGCAACAGATGGACTACAGTCTGTAATTATAGAAGTACAGAGTGCTTCTGTATGTGGTCCGTATTGGTCAGTGATGCTCAGTGGTGAACATGAGCAAGGGGAAAAAGGGAGGAAAGAGGAGACAGAACAAACAGGAAAATAAAGAGAGAGAGAGAGAGAGAGAGAGAGAGAGAGAATTTGGACCAGAGCGGAACCAAAAACATCTTAAAAAAAACTGACCGCGGAACAGTTTTCCTCGCCCGTGTTTCCTGAGGGACGATAGTAACAGAGACACGTTCATGGCTGTTTGTGTGTTTGTGCGAAACAAAGCGGAGAGAAAAATACAAAATAAAAATAAATAAAAACTATAGAGAATTCGGTCGCAGCGCAGCGAATAAACCGCGGAGGAGAAAGAAAAGAGGGAGGAGAGAAAGTCAGAGGAGCGGAGAGGGAAGGTTTAACACACAGTCGGAGATGAAACTCCTCAAACCGAGCTGGGTCTCACAGAACGGTGAATATTCACATTTAAATACGAATACAAATTAAAATAAACTATTAACATGCACCAGGGACACGCCGAGAGTCTCAGAAAGCTGTAAATATTTACATAAAAATGTTTATTAAAATAATAAGAAACTCTAAACATGCACCAAGAGCCCGGGCTGAGTCTCTTTTAGCTGCAGATATTTAGCTCCATGTATTTATTAATTAAAATAAGAATAAACTCTTGCACGAACGCACAAATAAGGAGCGATGAGTCTCAGAAAACTGTAAATATTTACATAAATAAACCTCTAAACCAATAACCCGCTAAATGTCATTAATCTGCAAATATTTGTGGTTTTATTTTAATGAAAGCAGTAATACTCTACAAACATCCACCAATAACGAGGTCTGTCTCATACAACTGCAGATATTTATATTCCATTATTCATTCAATTAAAAATAAACCCTAAACATGCAACACACACTGAGTCTCAAAACTGTAAATACGAATATTTAAAGATTAATGAATATTACTCTCTACATTTTTACAGATAACTTCAGCTGGGTCTGATACAAAGATAAATATTAATGTGATTAATTGCTGATGTGAAGTTTCAAATGAATTCAAATGAATTAACTGTGGTTAATAAGAACAGCGGGCGGCATGGTGGCGCAGCAGGTAGGTGTCGAGCTCCAGGGGCCTGGAGGTTGTGGGTTCGATTCCCGCTCCTGGTGACTGTCTGTGAGGAGTGTGGTGTGTGTTCTCTCTGTGTCTGCATGGGTTTCCTACGGATGACTGTCTGTGAGGAGTGTGAGTGTCAGGGTGTGTCTCATCTCTCTGTGGTGTGTTCTCTCTGTGTCTGCATGGGTTTCCTACGGATGACTGTCTGTGAGGAGTGTGAGTGTCAGGGTGTGTCTCATCTCTCTGTGGTGTGTTCTCTCTGTGTCTGCATGGGTTTCCTCCGAGTGACTGCCTGTGAGGAGTGTGGTGTGTTCTCCCTGTGTCTGCATGGGTTTCCTCCGAGTGACTGCCTGTGAGGAGTGTGGTGTGTTCTCCCTGTGTCTGCGTGGGTTTCCTCCGGGTGACTGTCTGTGAGGAGTGTGGTGTGTTCTCCCTGTGTCTGCGTGGGTTTCCTCCGGGTGACTGTCTGTGAGGAGTGTGGTGTGTTCTCCCTGTGTCTGAGTGGGTTTCCTCCGGGTGACTGTCTGTGAGGAGTGTGGTGTGTTCTCCCTGTGTCTGCGTGGGATTCCTCTGGGTGACTCTCTGTGAGGAATGTGGTGTGTTCTCCCTGTGTCTGAGTGGGTTTCCTCCGGGTGACTGTCTGTGAGGAGTGTGGTGTGTTCTCCCTGTGTCTGCGTGGGTTTCCTCCGGGTGACTGTCTGTGAGGAGTGTGGTGTGTTCTCCCTGTGTCTGAGTGGGTTTCCTCCGGGTGACTGTCTGTGAGGAGTGTGGTGTGTTCTCCCTGTGTCTGCATGGGTTTCCTCCGAGTGACTGCCTGTGAGGAGTGTGGTGTGTTCTCCCTGTGTCTGCGTGGGTTTCCTCCGGGTGACTGTCTGTGAGGAGTGTGGTGTGTTCTCCCTGTGTCTGCGTGGGTTTCCTCCGGGTGACTGTCTGTGAGGAGTGCGGTGTGTTCTCCCTGTGTCTGAGTGGGTTTCCTCCGGGTGACTGTCTGTGAGGAGTGTGGTGTGTTCTCCCTGTGTCTGCGTGGGATTCCTCTGGGTGACTCTCTGTGAGGAGTGTGGTGTGTTCTCCCTGTGTCTGAGTGGGTTTCCTCCGGGTGACTGTCTGTGAGGAGTGTGGTGTGTTCTCCCTGTGTCTGCGTGGGTTTCCTCCGGGTGACTGTCTGTGAGGAGTGTGGTGTGTTCTCCCTGTGTCTGAGTGGGTTTCCTCCGGGTGACTGTCTGTGAGGAGTGTGAGTGTCAGGGTGTGTCTCATCTCTCTGTGATACAGAGATAACATTGACACCGGTCTCGGTAAAGCCCTCATTTAACAACATCTCTCTCTTCTCTTTTTTTCAGGTAAACCAATATTTTCAGTCGATATTCATCCAGATGGAACCAAGTTTGCCACCGGTGGCCAAGGTACTGAGCTTTACTTGTTCATATTTACAGGAATTTCCATTAGGTTTGTTTCCAGTCGTGTTTCTGTCTGAAAACGTTTCTGCTGATGTCCGTACATTTAAACACTGTATCCTCTCGAGGGATAAGTTAATTTGTTACTGTTATCCCCTCAGACTGCAGTAGGGCTGGGCAACGTGGTCAAATTCATATCACGATATACTTCTTAATTCTCAGTACGATATAATTGTGATATTGATGTGAACAACATAAACTCCACTGAAAACCTCCCAATAACAAACACAAAAAATGACCCTGACGTCACCATCAAACATCATCCTATTGGCCGAGTGCTGAGCTCACGACAGCGCCCTCTAATGACCGTCAGTCAGTGACACGCTGTAAATGATGTGCACTGAAATATTCATCGATATTGAATTATTGTCGAGCCCTAGACTGAAGTCACTTCATAAGATTATCCTCAACTTAATATTCTTTAATTTGTACGTTGTATATCTTTTATATTTCTGTTCCTGTTTGTCGTTATTAAACGTAGTACACTCATTTAGTACGGTACTGTATTGATTGTGTATGTGTACGTTATTGTTAGCTGCTGTACGGTGATAAACAGTGACGTGGACGTGTCGTGACGTGTTGCAAATGATAAATAAACAATTGAACGTGAACTTGAACAGTTGAGGGGGTCTGTCTTTGAGCACTGCCCCTGTCTGTTCCGTGTGTTCCCTCTGTGTCTGCTGCCCCCTGGTGCCCGCCTCAAGCCCGGGTGGAATGTGAGGGAGGAAGGGCACCCAGTCGAAAACCTGTGTCTAGGGAAGTGTACGGATCATTGGCGAGTGATTCACTGTGGCGCCCTCTTATGGGAGCAGTGGACAGGGTAAGAACAACTTGTAATGTGTGTGTGTGTGTTGTAGGGGAGGACTCGGGGAAAGTCGTCATCTGGAACATGGCCCCTGTTCTCCGAGAGGAGGACGAGAAAAACGAGAACATTCCCAAAATGCTTTGCCAGATGGACAATCACTTAGGTACAGCTTCACTGTTTCTGCCGGAGATGTGTCTGTTTACTGTCTTCAGAGATCTGTACTTGTTTATTGTAAGTTTTTCTGAGTTATTAAAGAGAGTGTCCCAACAGCTCCACGTCCTTTCAGACCCACGGTCTTGAGCTGCTTCTCTCACAGTTGAAGGGTGGATCTGGATGTGCTCAGATCTGAGGTTCTCCTCGGTGTCGGAGAGGAACATTTAATGCGCTGTTTGCCGAGTGAGGACAGCTCCTTCGTGGTTGTCATCCCCATGTTTTTGTTTTTTCTTTTCTTTGCTTAGGATTGTCTTCTCTCTCGTCTCCTCAGAGATCCTCTCAGCTGTGCCCTGATTTGATTTGTGGATGTTAAAGCAGCACTATGTATTTAAGCTCCTGGGCTCCCCCTACAGTTGTAATTCACGTTTAGAGCACTCTCCTGAATTCAAGGGGAGGGGGGAGGGGGTGAAGTGAGGGGGAGGGTGGGTGGAATTACTACCCTTCTCCAAAAGTTACATAGTGCAGTTTCTTCAGTGCTGAGCCCAGGTTAGGAAAAACAGGGTCTTTATTCTCCGTGTCACAGCTCAGTGGAGCGTCACAATGGTTTTGAAGCTCTAATTTTGAAGTAAAAATACTACCTATAGTTGCTTTAAGTGAACAGATGGTGGACTCTGTTTTTAAAATGATGTACGGTGTGTTTAAAGTAACCTTGTGTCTTTCAGCGTGTGTGAACTGTGTGCGCTGGTCCAATAACGGTTTATACCTGGCCTCAGGAGGGGATGATAAACTGGTCATGGTGTGGAAAAAAGCAGCGTAAGTCTGAAACACACACACACACACACACACATATATATATATATATATATATATATATATATATATATATATATATATATATATACACACATATATACAAATTGTTGCCAGATAAGAGCCAAATGCTGAGTGTATGCTGTATTTCTCTCTCCTTCTCCCCACTCTCTCTGTCTCTATCTCTTTCTCTCTCTCTCTCTCTCTCCCCCTATGTTCTCTGTATTTTTCTCTCTCTATCTCTCTCTGTCTCTCTCCCCCTATGTTCTTTGTATTTCTCTCTCTCTCTGCGCATGCGTGGGCGTCTGAGTGAGCGGAGTGCGGTTTGTGAGAGCGACCGGATCTTTTTCGGTTTATTTACGGTTTCTAACTCTTTTTTCATTAGTTTTTTGTCTGTAGTGTGTTTGTTTGTTGTTTGGGCACAGAGGGGTGAGGGTTTTTTTCTCTAAGCCTCGGCCGGGTGTAGGGGGGGTATGGGGTGGTTCGACATTGAAGAGCTTTCTCGCCGGCATGGCGTCAAAGTGCCGGTTGGAGTGGATTGCTCGGTGGAGGAGTGTAGTTTAGCGGTGGGGGCGGTGGTGGGACATGGCGCTGTTCAGACGGCCTCTAGAATTAATGGGGCCATCGTTATGTTTTTGGATGAGGTTGAAAAGCTGAACGCACTGGTAGAAACGGGTATTGTTTTGAAAGGTACACACACAGCGGTGTTTCCCCTCGTTAATCCGGCGAGGAAAGTTATCATTAGCAACGTCCCCCCGTTTGTTAAAGACGAGATGTTACTGCGCGAGCTCTCCCGACACGGACAGATTGTTTCTACGATTTATAAAATCCCTTTAGGCTGTAAATCTCCTCTGCTGCAGCATGTCATCTCGTTCAGGAGGAGGGTGTTTATGGTTTTAAAGAATAATGATGAGGATTTAAATTTGGCCATAAAGTTTAGGATTGATAATTTTGATTATGTAGTTTATGCCACGACTGCGAATATGAAGTGTTTTGGATGTGGTTTAGAAGGACATTTGGTGAGATCTTGTCCGAATAAGGCTGCAGAGCCTCAGCCCGGACCGAGTCACGCCGAAACAGCTCCCGCCGGCGGGAATCAGCGCGAGGCCTCGGATGACGGAGAGGCGGGAAACGCGGCCGGGCTCGGGGCGAATGATGGAGAAGGACACAGTGGTCGTGAGGGTGAAGGGAATGGGGATGAGGTGCAGGCGGACAGTCAGGAGGTCACTGAGGAACAGGGGGATGTAGGAGCAGAGCAGGTGACTGAAATGGAGGTGGAAGAACAGGTGCTGAGTGAGGAAACGAAGGGGAAAGAGCCTGTGTTTAAGAGTCCGGCAAACAAGGCTAAGTCCAACAAACGCGCCCAAAAATCTAAACCAACTACACCCCCAGCGTCTTTGTCTCAGTCACAGTCTCCGTCTCCACCTCCGTCTCAGTCTCAGTCTCAGTCTCAGTCTCAGTCTCCGTCTCCTTCTCAGTCACAGTCTCAGTCTCAGTCTCCGTCTCCACCTCAGTCTCAGTCTCCGTCTCCTTCTCAGTCTCCGTCTCCACCTCCGTCTCAGTCTCAGTCTCCGTCTCCGTCTAAAAGCGGGGGTGTACAGCGTGGAGCAGGTGCGCAGGTTCCTCGATGACACCAAAGGTAAACGGAACGTCAAAGTTGAAGATTATTTTCCAAATCTGGAGCTGTTTATTAAGTCTGTGAAGGGTTTTATGAGAAATGAAGGGGAGGGGGGGATAGGGGAGCCCGAGATACATCGGCTCAAAAAATTACTGTTGAAAGTCCGCATGCAACTAGAACGCGATGATGACGCGAAGACCTGAGCTCTGTCTCGTGGCTCTCGCGCTGAGTTGGTTGTTAGCCACTTTTTTGTTAGAAATGTGTGACGTTAAAATCTTGACACTGAATGTGAACGGGGCGAGGGACGTGAGGAAAAGAGCGGCGCTGTTCGAGCTGCTGAGGTTTAAACGGGTGGACGTTGCTATGGTACAGGAGACACACAGCGACAGGTGGAATGAGGCGGACTGGCACAGGAAGTGGGGGGGCACGGTGGTGATGGGACACGGGAGTTCCGCCACTGCTGGAGTAGCTGTGCTCTTCTCAAAGGGCTTTTTACCACAGTCTTATGTTTACGAGGAAGTGGTGGAGGGACAATACACTCTCAATGTCACCAACAGCATCAAACACTCTGTCACTGAGCTTGAGAAGGAGATAGTTTTTCTTCAGAATTTGGTGGAGTCCAGTGGGGAACAGGGCCACATCCAGACACTTCAAAATAAAAGAACATCTTTGGCAGATCTGCTGGGGGTGAGAGCGCAGGGAGCATTGATCAGATCTCGTTTCCAACACATTTCTGAGATGGATGCCCCATCAAAGTTTTTCTTCAGTCTGGAGAAAAAGAACGGACAGAGCAGGTTCATTCACTGCCTCCGCTCCGCTGATGGCCGGGAGCTGACGGACCCAGCGGAGATCAGAAGGCGGGCTGTGGGCTTTTTTTCGGAGCTGTACTCTAGTGAGTATAGAGAGGACAGGTTAATCTCACAGCAGTTCTATGACGGACTACCGCAGGTATCACCCGAACAGAACGAGGAGCTAGAGCGGGTGATAACCATGCAGGAACTACAGAGAGCATTGCAAAGCATGGCAACAGGGAAGGCTCCGGGCATCGATGGCCTCCTGGTTGAGTTTTATAAGTCTTTTTGGGACGTGGTGGGGGGGGATTTGCTGGCTGTGCTCAATGACAGCCTGGTCGGAGGACGACTGCCGTTGAGCTGCAGGAGAGCGGTCCTCGCCCTGCTGCCCAAGAAAGGCGACCTCAGCGAGGTAAAAAACTGGAGGCCTGTGAGTTTGCTGTGCGTTGATTATAAAGTCCTCTCTAAAGTCCTGGCGAATCGCCTAAAGGAGGTGATGGGGCAGGTCACACACACGGATCAGGCTTACTGCGTCCCTGGCAGATCGATCCATGATAACATCTCGCTTATTAGAGACATTTTGGAAGGGTCTGGGTCAGGGCCCCCTTTTGGGCTCCTCTCTTTAGATCAGGAAAAAGCCTTTGACAGAGTGGAGCATCAGTATTTGTGGAATACTTTTGATGCTTTTGGTTTCTCACCAGGGTTTACTTCCATGATAAAGGTGCTTTACGAGGACATTGAGAGTGTATTGAAGGTCAATGGTGGTTTGTGTGCCCCTTTCACTGTGCAGAGGGGAGTCAGACAGGGCTGTTCATTGTCGGGGATGCTGTATGCTCTGGCCATTGAGCCAATGCTCCACTATGTGAGGAGAAACCTCAGTGGAGTTGTAATGGCTGAGAACATCCCTCGGTTTTATTTAGCTGCGTATGCAGACTATGTGGTAGTAGGAGTCACTGGAGCCAGAGACATTTCTGTTTTAAACAACACTTTTAATGACTTTGCTCTGATCTCCTCTGCGAGAGTGAGCTGGGGGAAGAGTGTGGGTTTGCTGGTGGGGGACTGGGACGGTGGAGAGCCAGCTTTGCCAGAGGGACTAACTTGGTCCAAGGGTGGTTTTAAATATTTGGGGGTGTTTTTAGGAAATCAAAATACTGAAAAGAAAAATTGGGAAGGTGTGTTACAAAACGTACAGAACAGACTGAGTAAATGGAAATGGATTTTTTTTTACTTTTAGGGGGAGAACACTCATAGTCAATAATTTAATAGCGTCGTCCCTCTGGCATCGTTTGGCCGTCCTGGAACCTCCACAAGGCCTTTTAAAGGGGATTCAAGCTTTTATTGTTGATTTTATTTGGGATAAACTCCATTGGGTCAAGAGAAGTGTCCTGTATTTATCTAGAGACGAGGGGGGTCAGGGTGTCATACACCTCGAGAGCAGAAGGGCAACGTTTAGGCTTCAGTTTTTACAAAAAGTTTTATACGGTCCTGCGCAGGCCCTGTGGAGGAACGTGGCGCAAGGCTGGTGGACTGGGCCTGGAGGAGAGCGTCTTTTTAGTACACCCTGATCAACTGTCTTTTTATGGACTCCCTCTCTTTTACAGCAGTGTTTTTAAAATATGGACTTTATACAAGGTGGAAAAACAGACACCAGCAAACTCTGTCTACTGGCTTCTGAGGGAACCAGTTCTCCACGGGGCTCGACTCTCCTTGACAGACGGGAGTAACCATGGACAGTCTGAGAGGATGAGGAGCGCAGGTCTGATCACAGTGAAGGACCTAATAACATCTGCTGGAGTGGACTGTGACAAACCTGATGCTCTGGCACAGAGACTGGGGATGAGGTCCTGCAGGGTCGGTCTGCAGATACTCTGTAGGTTTCAACGGGCTCTCACCGAAGACGAAAAGAGACTGCTAAAGAACTGGGACTGTCTACAAACAGGTCAAGAAACAGAGGAGCCCTTCCCCGGTCTGTGGATCAGCCCCAGACTCCCGGCTCCTGACTCTGGGACCCCCCTGCTGAACTCTGGGGGTTTGAGCGAACTGCGTTTTGACGGTCTTTCTGCACGCGTGTTGTATAAAGGGTGTGTGAAAATATTAAATCAGACTGAACTGACCGGCCAGGTGGATACGCCCTGGCGAGCTCATTTTGGCCTCGCCAGTGACGTGAAGCCTGCCTGGAGGGCACTCTATAAACCACCATTGACCAAGTCAGCTGGGGATCTGCAGTGGAGAATTTTACATGGTATTGTCGCTGTCAATGCGTTTGTGTCCATTTTAAACCCCACTGTGTCTTCGGAGTGTCCTTTTTGCTCTTTAAGAGAAACAGTGTTCCATTGTTTTACACAGTGTTTTAGACTGAACGCCTTATTTAAGATTTTAACTTCACTTTTTCATGGTTTTGGTGAGTGTTTTAATCTTCATGTTTTTATCTGTGGTGTTCAGTACTCTCAGAAGAGAAGGAAAAAGTGTCAGTTGTTGAACTTCATTGTGGGTCAAGCCAAAAATGCCATTTATTTTAGCAGGAAGAAAAAACTGGACTCTGGGTTGAATAGTGATGTCTGTCTGATTTTTAAAGGGTTGGTGAAATCCAGAATCAGAGTGGATTTTTTGTTTTATAAAATGATGAAGAACTTGGACAGTTTTATGAATGTATGGGACTACGATGGGGCTCTGTGCACCACAGAGGGTGGTGTTTTATTTTTTTCTGACCTTTTAAAATAAGAACTGAATTTAATTCCTGATTTTTTCTTTTTGTAAAAATAGTGATTAAAGTTTGTTTAAAAACTCAAAAAAAAAAAAAAAATCTCTCTCTCCCTCCCTGAGACTCCTCCAGTTGTAGTATTACACTCTCTCTCTGTCTGTCTCTCTCCCCCTATGTTCTTTGTATTTCTCTCTCTCTCTCTCTCTCTCTCTCTCTCTGAGACTCCTCCAGTTGTAGTCCGGCAGTGAGCGGTCATGTGTTTTGCAGAGTGGCTTTGAAAGGAGAGGAGGGGGGACTTTTTCAGTTTTATTTATTTAATTATTTCTTTTAACTTCAAAAACAAACTTACACTCGCTGCTTTCTACAACATCTACTGCACCTTACACACACACACACACACACACTGAGTTTGTTTGTTGTGTTGCAGCTTCATTGGTCCCAGCACAGTGTTTGGATCCAGCAGTAAACTGGCAAATGTCGAGCAGTGGAGGTGTGTGACCATCCTCAGAAACCACACAGGAGGTGAGGAGTGTGTGTGTGTCTGAAAACACCCATACACACAAGCTTTAACATTTAATGAATAGTTGTTGCTGTTCTGTTTTGCTGTGTCTTAAGGTTTGAACAAATTAGATTCTTAGATGGACAACCTTCCTAAAGTGTGTGTGTGTGTGTTTCAGATGTAATGGACGTGGCCTGGTCTCCTCATGACGTGTGGTTGGCCTCCTGCAGCGTGGACAACACCATTGTCATCTGGAACGCTCGCAAGTTCCCAGGTTGGTGCTCAGTCGGCTGTGGGAGGCAGATGTGAAGCTCCAGCTGTTCCCGGTAGAGGGCAGATGTTCTGCAGGGACTCGGACTCTGTCCAGTCGGATTCTAATCGCATTTGTAGGTGGTTTCCGGTCTGATCTGACCATGTGACTCAGTCTGAGGAGTTAGATTGGATGTCGTGGCTTTGTTGTTGTTTTTTTTTGTCTGTCGTGGGCGGAGCTTCTTGCTTCCTCCTCATTGAACTCACCCCAGCGTCGCTGTCAAATACCATCAGGGTCCGAGCACATGAGTCAGATGCGGTCACTGTAACGTGGGCCGCAGATCTTTAACATGAGAGACATGAGACGTAAAGACAGTTTCCGCTGACACCTGACCCTGCTTTAATTCTGTCTGTGTGTGTTTCCCCCCCCCCCCCCCCCCCCCCCTCTCTCTCTCTCTCTCTCTCTCTCGCCCTCTTTTCTCTCTCTCTCTCTCGCTCTCTCTCTCTCTCTCTCTCTCTCTCTTTCTCTCTCTCGCACTCTTTTCTCTCTCTCTCTCTCTCTGTGTGTGTAGAGATTGTGGCGACTCTGAAGGGACACACCGGTCTGGTGAAGGGGTTAACCTGGGACCCTGTAGGGAAGTACATTGCGTCTCAGGCTGATGACCACAGTCCTGAAAGTGTGGAGGACTATGGACTGGCAGCTGGACACAAACATCACCAAACCCTTCACGAGGTCAGAACTGTCTCCTCAGTGAGGGTCCCGGCTCGGGCTGGGTTCAGGAGGTTCACTCATTCACTCATTCACTTTACCAGCCTCACTGAATTATGGGATAGACCATGCCATTGTTGACCTCTACTAGTGTAAGGCTCTGTAACGAGTGCTGTTTCTCACTGAGAATTTAAAGTACACTTTGTAAAAATATAATGCAGAGAGATTCAGAACACTGCTTATTAATTTATTTTGTTTATCTCTCTTAGTTTATTTATTTATCTCTCTCTCTTTCTCTCTCTGGGTCTCTCTCTCTCTGTCTCTCTGTCTCTCTCTCTCTCTCTCTCTCTGGGTCTCTCTCTCTCTCTGTCTCTGTGTCTCTCTCTCTCTCTCTCTCTCTCTCTGGGTCTCTCTCTCTCTCTCTCTCTGGGTCTCTCTCTCTCTCTCTCTCTCTCTCTCTGGGTCTCTCTCTCTCTCTCTCTCTCTCTCTCTCTGGGTCTCTCTCTCTCTCTCTCTCTCTCTCTCTCTGGGTCTCTCTCTCTCTCTCTCTCTCTGGGTCTCTCTCTCTCTGTCTGTCTGTCTCTCTCTCTCTCTCTGCATGTGGAGGCACCACCCATGTTCTTCGTTTGAGCTGGTCTCCTGATGGTCAGTATTTGGTCTCTGCTCACGCCATGAATAACTCCGGCCCCACGGCTCAGATCATAGAGAGAGACGGCTGGAAGACCAACATGGACTTTGTGGGACACCGTAAAGCCGTCACTGTGGTGGTCCGTAAATAATACTCCACATAAACACCCACACATTTAATAAAGTGTTGAACACAGAGAGGATTTCAGATCTGTTTCGCACTTCAGGAGTCTCCTGACTCTCCTAACTCCCCTTCTCTCTCTCTCTCCTTCTCTCACTTGCTCCCCTTCTCTCTCTCTCTCTCTCTCTCTCTCTCTCTCTCTCTCTCTCTCTCTCTCTCTTTCTCTTCCCTTCCCTCTCTCTCTCTCTCTGTCTCTTTCTCTTCCCTCTCTCTCTCTGTCTCATTCTCTCTCTCTCCCCTACCCTCTCTCTCTTTCTTTCTTTTCCTGTTTGTTCTGTCTCCTCTTTTCTCCCTTCTTCCCCTTCTCCTTCTGTTTCTCTTTTCTCTCACCTCTTCATATTCACTGTCTTTACACCTGTCTTTCTGTTCTCATTCTCCTCCATTTATTCTCTCTCTCTCTCACTCTCTCTGTCTCTCACTGTGTTTATTTCTCTCTGTGTCTCTCTACCCATTGTTTTCTGTTCTGTCTGTCTGTCTCTCAGAACGTGATTCCTGAATACGTAATAACAGTGATGAGGTCTCACTGCAGCGTCCCCATAGCTTTATCTCTCCCCTGTTTTCTCCTCCTCTGTAGAAGTTTAACCCGAAGATATTTAAGAAGAAGCAGCGTAACGGCAGCGCCCCGAAGCCCAGCTGTCCATACTGCTGCTGCGCCGTGGGCAGTAAAGACCGCTCCCTCTCTGTCTGGGTGAGGACCGCCTCCTTTAGTCTGTGGTGGGGTTCAGTACATCACTGCGGTTAAAAACATTAAATACGTGCCGCACAAATCTGAGGAACATGACTCACGAATGAATGTTTTCTCTGTGTTTTAGCTCACCTCCCTGAAGCGCCCTCTAGTGGTCATTCATGATTTGTTTGATAAGTCCATCATGGATATTACATGGTAAGAGGTTCATTACTCTGTGTGTGTGTGTGTGTGTGTGTGTTATATTTTGGTGATACGTTTCCAAAAAAGTTATTTGAAAATGTAAGCTTCATTTACAAGAACTGTGTGATAATTCTCTTAAAGATTTATTTAATGACAAAAGCACAGCGTTTACAAAGTTCCCCCTGAACAACTTTTACTTTTTACTTAATTTATCTTTTAATTTAACCTTTAATTTAACCTTTAATTTAACCTTTAATTTAACCAGTGAAGTCATTCACAACATTTCCTTATTGACAATAAAAGCCCGACAAGTGGCAGAAGCTGCCTGAGGGAAAGGGAGACAAAAACGAGAGAAGAGTTTTGTAAAAGAGAGAAAAGAAGCGTCCGTCAAAGGGTCAGTCGCTGCAGCGGAGAGGTGACGTGGTCTCCACTTTGGGCCGAACTTTGTGAGAGAATCAAACAGTTCATTTTCTATTGTTCTTAACACTCTGGAAGATTCAGAAACTCCGGAGAACTCTCAGTCCGTGTCGGACGAGGTCGGACACCACCTTCCAGCCCTCAGACGGCTCTGCCGTCAAAGAATGAATACACATCGTATGTGATGATGTACTATGTATAAACACTAGTGCTGGAGTTTAATTTCATTAACTGCTTTACAGAAAGCTACTTTTATTTTGAAATTGCTGTATGAGTGTGTTGTAGTTCGTCTAAGAGTCTGTAAAGGTGAAAAATGATCACAGTAACCCTCACAGAAATGATGTGTGTGTGTGTGTATTTGTTGTTCTAGGACTCTGAATGGTCTGGGAATGCTGGTTTGCTCCATGGACGGAACAGTGGCGTTCCTGGACTTCTCTCAGGACGAGCTGGGAGACCCTCTCAATGAAGAGGAGAAGGTATTTCTTTAATAAGATCCTTTGAGATCCCCCATCTCTTTGAGTGAGATCCCCCATCTCACTCTCTTCACTCACTCACTCGCCATCTCACTCTCTTCACTCACTCACTCACTCGCCATCTCACTCTCTTCACTCACTCACTCACTCGCCACCTCACTCACTCACTCGCCATCTCACTCTCTTCACTCACTCACTCACCACCTCACTCACTCGCCATCTCACTCTCTTCACTCACTCACTCACTCACTCACCACCTCACTCACTCGCCATCTCACTCTCTTCACTCACTCACTCACTCACCACCTCACTCACTCGCCATCTCACTCTCTTCACTCACTCTCTTCACTCACTCACTCGCCATCTCACTCTCTTCACTCACTCACTCGCCATCTCACTCTCTTCACTCTGCCCTGAACTCACTGAACTTGTTAGAGGACAGAATACAAACCTGGAACGTTAACCTCGCTCTGTGCCCACTTCATTCCATCAACTCCTCAGTGTGAGTGTCCCTTTTGTGCTGTGGTGTAAGGAGCCGCTCTTATAACAAACAAAGAAAATACAACCCTTAGAAGGATATTTAAACATAAGAATATCGTTAAATCCGAATAATCTGAACTTAACGGAACAACTGTGTTATTAACAGCACAGAGGGGGTACATTTTCTTGAGTAAGATTCAGATGTTTTTCCCCCCTCCATTTTTTAATTAATGTAACAATGTCCTACATTCAGTGTCTCGAGTAACCTTTAATCTGATGCCCCCTTTATTCATAAAGCAGTCAAACGTTGCTCTTATCCACTGCACCACTCCACACTCTGCGTTTGAACAAGTTCCTTGATGCTGCACACCTCCAGGCGGAGTCTTTTCTCAGAGACTGAGTTTGTGGTTTTCAGTGCATCAGCACGTGGGCGATTATCTGAGATACAGTCATCAGTTCGGAGAAAAATAGAGTTATCAGTTCCATCAGACGTCACCAATGTTGCACCAGGAAGTGTCCTCTGAGGAAGGAGTGGGGCTGGGGAGGAGCAGAATAACAGTAACACACTACACCTCTGTTTTTAAAACGAGGACAGGTTTCTGTTCTGTGTCTAAGTCACATACGAAGCAAAGAGAGGCCTTTCATGTGCGTTTGACAGAGCCACAGACAGGGGGCGCTGTGGGATTTCACCGACTGTCGATGTCACACCCTGAAACAGGTGGGGGATAAAAACACAAGCCCAGGACCCAGCGCAGTTGTGAATTTAGTGCTGACTTTGACTTTGAAAACAGAAGACACTTGGGTTGACTCAGTCAGCTCTTAACGCGTGTGATTTGAGCCTCAGTCGCTGGAACACGGTCTGCGCTGCGGTCTGTAGTGTGTTAACGTACTTATTTAAGCTCACAGCTACACTTTTAAACAGTGCAGAGCAGCCTTATTTGGCTTATTTTTGAACTTTTCTGTTTCTCCAGCAGCATTTGGTAGACATTGCTCTCTCAGACATGAGTAGTTCCCCTGGAGGTGTGTTGGTGTGCGCTGTCGGACTAAACAGCACAGTGCAGCTCAGTGTAAACACTCTTTAAACCTTTCACTCGACTCCCCGGCTCCTTACACAGCCTGCTCTATATCCCCATTAAAAATGTTTACTTCCCAATAAAAGTTTCTCCTTCGTACCGTAGTCCAGGAGGTACACTCCCTTATAACAGACTGTGCAACTAAATATGATGCAGCTGTCACAAGGATAAACAAACAGAGGAATGCACTTTACACATGTGAAACATGACAGGTGATGTTCACGATTGTAATCACAAACACGGTTTACAAACATTCAGATAATGTTCCCTTACCATTTGCTGCTCTCTTTAGTCAGTGAACGACTACAAAAACAAAGTGGCTCGGTCAGACGCTAGGCTTTCTCTCTCTCTCTCTCTCTCTAACACTCTCACTCACACATTCTCTCTCACACTCTTTCTCTCACTCTCTCTCTCTCTCTCTCTCTCTCTCTCTCTAACACTCTCACTCACACATTCTCTCTCACACTCTCTCTCTCTCTCTCTCTCTAACACTCTCACTCACACATTCTCTCTCACACTCTCTCTCTCTAACACTCTCACTCACACTCTTTCTTTCTCTCGCTCTCTCTCTAACACTCTCTCACTCTTTCTCTCTCACTCTCTCTCTCTCTCTCCTCGTGGCAGAGAAACTGCAAAATGAGAATCCTCTAAATGTTGAAAGTCATGAAATAAGAGGAGGATAATGCTCTATTTCTGCTCAAATAGTGGTTAACATTGACATCTTTGCTGTTTCAAATTGTTTGTCCGGACCCACTCTAAATTCAGGAGAGCGCTATCTGCATGAAAGTAAATACAGAGTGAAAGTGCTACAAAACTAAACAGCTCGAGTTACACTTTCTTTACAAGTTTCTGTGGGAATTCAAACAGCTTGTGGGAGAGCAGGGTGTAACCAGGGAGCTGGGTATCAGGATGGTGTGTCCATTAAAACAATGTCTGTAAGTGAAACGGAGCATACAGCGTTACGTACCGAGGCACAATAGACAACACCAAGACATGGCGATGAGATACAAAGAATGAAGACACTTACACATCCATAAAAACATACACCAAACAGTCCTTAGTCCACGTTACAGACTTCGGCCATGTGCAAACAACAGTACAATTCTCCTCAAACACATCGTTCTCCCTTGAAAGACGCGGGGCTTCTAAACGTAAACAAACCAGAGAGCACTGCAGTTACCCCCACAGTCGGAGACTGTGCCTTTAACAGCCTCTTCCACAGTGGGGATTTTACAAATCAAACAAAAGATCTGCATTAATACTGAGATAAAACAGTGTCTGAGCCTGAGTGTGATAGCTGTATGTTTGGCGTTCACTGTGTGTATTATGTACGATCCATGGAGTTTTATACCTATTTTTGGAATTTGATTTATTTGTGGTGATTTGATTTGGGGGGCGTACTGTCACTTTAAGGCCCTGCAGCTTCAGGCTTAGGCTTGTTGAATCTGTGTCCTCTGGCGGTGTCAAAATGAAGAGAGGAGACCAGTCCGGACGCCCAGGTTTCAGGACGAGGTCTAGGAGGTTTCAAAGATCTGAACTGAAAACTAAGAGGCATCTACTTAAATACTCCATCTGTAAAACAAAGGCAGGATTCACCTGTTGTAGACAAAAGACGTCTTAGTTGACTGTATTTGTCTGACTATGTTTAGAGGTATATTCTGTTTAGGGAGTGTGTGACCCTTCAAACTGTGTTAGATGTTTTGTACCAGACAGATTGAATAGACAGCTATACGTTGTACAGGAAGAGAGCCGCAGGTTGGCCACCCCTGGGTTACATCAAATGCTGGTGGTCACTCCTAGAACAACCCGTTTTTCGTGCCAATAATAAAGCCATAAATGTTCCTGATCTGAGAACACACATTGCCGCCATATCCTCAGTGTTGTCCACAGATAGTTCATAACAAAGTCAGTCCGCAAAAGTACAACACAAACCTGAATCTCCCTGGGTTTACCTTCGTCTGAACTGTGGTGATGGCTAAGTGTGCTCCGTTTCTCCTGCCTGCAGAACGTCATTCACCAGAACATATACGGAAAGAGCCTGGCCATCACCATGGAGACACAGCTCTCCTCCACCATCATCGAGAACCCCGAGATGCTGAAGTACCAGCAGGAGAAATCAAGGACCCAAACCTCCATCGGTGCCCAGGGAGCCGGCCTGGAGAGCCAAACACCAAAACTCACCAACGTGGTCAACGGAGAGTCCCTGGAGGACATCCGCAAGGTCAGGGGTTAAATGAAAAGTGAATTTCACAATATTTTCCCAGTAACCTCACTATGTTTACAATAACTCAGCGTATATTCACCATTTCATTATCAGAATAACCTCACAACATGTTCACCACATCACTACGGCGATCACAGCATCACAATGAGCTCATGCTGTGGTCACCACAACGTCTCCACCTGTTGTTCCATTGTTCTTTAATGTATTTGCTCTGTTTTGTGAAGAATCTGCTGAAGAAGCAGGTGGAGACTCGGACGGCAGATGGACGGAGGAGGATCACTCCACTCTGCATCGCGCAACTGGACACAGGGTAATACACACTCACTACTCCACATTCACTAACACACACTTAGCTCGGGGTCCTCTTCATTCGCACAAGAGCCTTTGGCCATGTGCTCAATGTTTCTGTGGAGGGGATGGCTGACCAGCTTTGTTTTTGAAGCCTCTGCACATTATTTGTGGAGGAGGGTGGGGGTGTGTTCACTGCCACTGATGGAATAAAGGCAGAGGCCAGATTTCGTTGTACTGCTGTGAAATGAACAGACTGTACTGACAATAAAAAAGACAGTTGTCGTTCTCTCTGCGCTGTTTGTCTTGTTTCCCATGCAAGATATTTATGTATATTGTGTGTGTGTGTGTGTAGGGATTTTTCCCCTGCTCTATTTAACAGTGTACCTATCCTGCCTGGTTCCTCGACTGCACCCCAGCTGACCCCGCAGCTCTCTTCAGACTCAAACACAGCAAATTCAGGCTGTCTCCGAGCCAATCAGGAGGCAGCAACGTCACCCACCAAAAACGCAGAGGACAAAGACAGGTAGAGCTCCCCCTGCACTTCTGGAGACACAAGGGCCTCTGTTAGACTTTGGACTTCTGTGCCAGAGTTTCAATTAAATCACTCAAATCTTATGTCTATGTAGCGCTTTACATCATTCAAGGTTCAGGGCTTTAGAGACTGACACACATTATTATGAGAATGGGTGATTAAATCCCCTCCCACTCATTGATCATTCATTCATTCATTCATTCGTTATCTGTAACCGCTTATCCAGTTCAGGGTCGCGGTGGGTCCAGAGCCATCATTGTGTCCATCATTGTGCGCCTGGAGGGGGCACCAGTCCTTCACAGGGTGACACACATGTTCACTCACACCTACAGACACTTTTGAGTCGCCAATCCACCTACCAACGTGTGTTTTTGGAGCGTGGCCCACGCAGACACAGAGAGAACACACCACACTCCTCACAGACAGTCACCCGGAGGAAACCCACGCAGACACAGGGAGAACACACCACACTCCTCACAGACAGTCACCCAGAGGAAACCCACGCAGACCAGAGAGAACACACCACACTCCTCACAGACAGTCACCCGGAGGAAACCCCACGCAGACACAGAGAGAACACACCACACTCCTCACAGACAGTCACCCGGAGGAAACCCCACGCAGACACAGGGAGAACACACCACACTCCTCACAGACAGTCACCTGGAGGAAACCCACGCAGACACAGGGAGAACACACCACACTCTTACAGACAGTCACCCGGAGGAAACCCACGCAGACACAGAGAGAACACACCACACTCCTCACAGACAGTCACCCGGAGGAAACCCATGCAGACACAGAGAGAACACACCACACTCCTCACAGACAGTCACCCGGAGGAAACCCACGCAGACACAGAGAGAACACACCACACTCCTCACAAACAGTCACCCGGAGGAAACCCACGCAGACACAGGGAGAACACACCACACTCCTCACAGACAGTCACCCGGAGGAAACCCACGCAGACACAGAGAGAACATACCACACTCCTCACAGACAGTCACCCTGAGGAAACCCACGCAGACACAGGGAGAACACACCACACTCCTCACAGACAGTCACCCGGAGGAAACCCACGCAGACACAGAGAGAACACACCACACTCCTCACAGACAGTCACCCTGAGGAAACCCACGCAGACACAGGGAGAACACACCACACTCCTCACAGACAGTCACCCTGAGGAAACCCACGCAGACACAGAGAGAACACACCACACTCCTCACAGACAGTCACCCGGAGGAAACCCATGCAGACACAGAGAGAACACACCACACTCCTCACAGACAGTCACCCGGAGGAAACCCACGCAGACACAGAGAGAACACACCACACTCCTCACAGACAGTCACCCGGAGGAAACCCATGCAGACACAGAGAGAACACATCACACTCCTCACAGACAGTCACCCGGAGGAAACCCACGCAGACACAGAGAGAACACACCACACTCCTCACAAACAGTCACCCGGAGGAAACCCACGCAGACACAGGGAGAACACACCACACTCCTCACAGACAGTCACCCGGAGGAAACCCACGCAGACACAGAGAGAACATACCACACTCCTCACAGACAGTCACCCTGAGGAAACCCACGCAGACACAGGGAGAACACACCACACTCCTCACAGACAGTCACCCGGAGGAAACCCACGCAGACACAGAGAGAACACACCACACTCCTCACAGACAGTCACCCTGAGGAAACCCACGCAGACACAGGGAGAACACACCACACTCCTCACAGACAGTCACCCTGAGGAAACCCACGCAGACACAGAGAGAACACATCACACTCCTAACAGACAGTCACCTGGAGGAAACCCATGCAGACACAGAGAGAACACACCACACTCCTCGCAGACAGTCACCCGGAGAAAACCCACGCAGACACAGAGAGAACACACCACACTCCTCACAGACAGTCACCCAGAGCGGGAATCGAACCCACAATCTCCAGGTCCATGGAGCTGTGTGACTGCGACACCTACCTGCTGCTCCACCGTGCTGCCCCTCACTCATTGATCAACCCTTAAAAAAAATGAATCTCTGTTCAGAGTTACAGATGTAGAAGATTATTCCGCCTTCTAAAATTCCACTTTAAAAGTGTTGTGGATGTAACACTACACCTTCACGGTCTTCGTTCAGTTTGCGCAGATCTATGAACATGCAAGTTCCTGCCTTTACCTCCACACACCCATCTGCCACTCACAACTAGAAAGCCGTTGGTGGGATTGGTTCTTTAGGTGTGTGAGGTATGAAACCTCGTCTGTCCCAGTCTGTCTCTGAGACTGTGTTTGGAGGATAAGCCACGTGGCATAACCTTTATTCTCTTACACCTTCTAGCATAAACACCACACACACACACACAGATATATTATTATAAGAGATGTAGACAATAAATTAATGGTAATATTGATGTTGACTCTATGGGACACTGATTAGAAACGGTGTGTTGTGTTTCTTGATCTTCAGTGGAGCTCCAGCCTTAAACTCGACTGCTCTGAAGCCCAATCTTCTCCTGACCTCTGCTTCTAAGATCGAGCCGATGAAAGCCCTGGACTCGAGATTCACAGAAAGGTCGAAGGTCACGCCTGCAGTCACCAGCTCACCTGCAAACATGGCCGTTTCCTCCATAGACAGGTAATCAGGGTTGGGGAGGGTGCAGTGGTCAGACAAAGCAAAGTGTCTGACGTGTTGTCTCCACCTACTATTGTGCAGTTGGATGAGAATCATCTGAACACAGGAGGTGTCCTTTACATCGCGTACAGCTTCATCACACAGTAGCAGTGCTCTAATGGAGTCCTGTCTGAGTCCTGTCTCTAGAATCGGAGCAGTTTAACATCATCAGGAACCGCCATAACAATAATCTCCTCATGTTCTCTCTCTCTCCCTCTCCCCCCCCACTACCCCCCATTCTCCAAAATCTTTCTTATTCTTGATATTTCTCTCTCTCTCTCTCTGCATCTCTCTTTTTCTCTCACGTTTCTCTTTTCTCTCTCCAAATTCTCTTTATTTCTCTCTAATTCTCTCTCCCCCACTCCCCATTATTTGTATTTCTCTCTCATTTGCTATTTCTTTTTTCTCTCTCTCCCTTCACACCATGCCCTCATTCTCTTTCTCTCACCTTTTTTTATTCTCTCTCTCTCTCTCTCTCTCTCTCTCTCTCTCTCTCTCTCTCCCTCTCATCTTCTCTCTTTCTTTCTCCATCTCTTTCTCTTTCTCTCACATTTCTATTATCTCTCTCCAAATTCTGTCTTGTTCTCCCCCCCCACTCCCCATTATTTCTCTTTTCTCTTTCTCTCTCATTCGCTATTTCTTTTTTCTCGCTCTCCCTTCACACCATGCCCTCATTTTCTCTTTATCTCTCACCCATTTTATTTGTTCTCTCTCTCTCTTATTTCTCTTTTCTCTCTCCAAATTCTCTTTCTTGTTCTCCCTATTTCTCTCTCCCCCACTCCCCATTATTTTTCTTTTCTCTCTCTCTCTCCCCTCCCTCAGGATGAAGGAGAACAGTGTTGTGAAGATTAAAGATGAGACGAGTAGTGACAGTGAAGACAAATTGCAGAAAGCGCCCCCTCTGGTCAAACGCAAGCCAGATATGGAGGGAATGGAAGTGGTGGAGAAGAGGAAGAAAGGGAGACCCAGAAAAGACACAAAAATGATGATGACTTTGCCGCAGTCTTATTCACAGGTACACGGCGCCCAGCACCGACATGGGGCCGGACTCGCATCACAATATGTTTCTTAATTTCAGTCGATACGGTTTAACTGCGATATCGATAGGAACAGTTTAAAAGCCACAGAGGAACTGCAAACAAAATAAAACAAGAAACATGACATTTTAGCACGGCCTCCTCATGTGGGGCGACACGCTCTGGAGCAGAAACTGATTTAAGAACTACGAACTAATGTAGTACTTCATCTGACGTGAGTTCAAAGATAAAAACATTAAAGCCATAAACACAGTTTGCTGCTTTCCTGTTGGCTTTTGTGTAATAAATGTCTTATGAATCACCTCTGGGTTTGTTTAATGTGTGAAAGTGTCCAGCCCCGCGTCCGAGTGTTGGAAACGATAAACAACCACCTTATAGTTTTGTTTTTTGTTTTGTCTCAGACTCCAGTCTCAGTGGAGAAGGACGCAGCGAGAATCCCCGCCCCTTCAGCAACGATAAAACTTCACACTCCTTCACTACAGAAATCATTCAGCACACAGGTACACACACACACACACACTACAGAAATCATTCAGCACACAGGTACACACACACTACAGAAATCATTCAGCACACAGGTACACACACACACACACACACACACTACAGAAATCATTCAGCACACAGGTTCTCACACACACACACACACACACACACACACACTACAGAAATCATTCAGCACACAGGTACACACACACACACTACAGAAATCATTCAGCACACAGGTTCACACACACACACACACTACAGAAATCATT
Source organism: Hoplias malabaricus (assembly GCF_029633855.1). NCBI lineage: Eukaryota > Metazoa > Chordata > Actinopteri > Characiformes > Erythrinidae > Hoplias > Hoplias malabaricus. Next base: position 27,953,362 of record NC_089820.1, read on the forward strand.
CAGCACACAGGTTCACACACACACACACTACAGAAATCATTCAGCACACAGGTACACACACACACACACTACAGAACTCATTCAGCACACAGGTACACACACACACACACACACACACACTACAGAACTCATTCAGCACACAGGTACACACACACAAACACACACACACACTACAGAAATCATTCAGCACACAGGTATACACACACACACACACACACTACAGAAATCATTCAGCACACAGGTACACACACACACACACACACACACACACTACAGAAATCATTCAGCACACAGGTTCTCACACACACACACACACACACACACACACACTACAGAAATCATTCAGCACACAGGTACACACACACACACTACAGAAATCATTCAGCACACAGGTTCACACACACACACACACTACAGAAATCATTCAGCACACAGGTTCACACACACACACACTACAGAAATCATTCAGCACACAGGTACACACACACACACACTACAGAACTCATTCAGCACACAGGTACACACACACACACACACACACACACTACAGAACTCATTCAGCACACAGGTACACACACACAAACACACACACACACTACAGAAATCATTCAGCACACAGGTATACACACACACACACACACACTACAGAACTCATTCAGCACACAGGTATACACACACACACACACACTACAGAACTCATTCAGCACACAGGTACACACACACACACACACACTACAGAACTCATTCAGCACACAGGTACACACACAAACGCACACACTACAGAAATCATTCAGCACACAGGTACACACACACAAACGCACACACTACAGAACTCATTCAGCACACAGGTATACACACACACACACACACTACAGAACTCATTCAGCACACAGGTACACACACAAACGCACACACTACAGAAATCATTCAGCACACAGGTACACACACACACACACACACTACAGAAATCATTCAGCACACAGGTACACACACACACACTACAGAAATCATTCAGCACACAGGTACACACACACACACTACAGAACTCATTCAGCACACAGGTACACACACACACACACACACTACAGAAATCATTTAGCACACAGGTACACACACACACACACTACAGAAATCATTTAGCACACAGGTACACACACACACTACAGAAATCATTCAGCACTCATGGTATACACACACACACACACACACTACAGAAATCATTCAGCACACAGGTACACACACACACACACACACACACACACACTACAGAAATCATTCAGCACACAGGTACACACACACACACTACAGAAATCATTCAGCACACAGGTACACACACACACACACACTACAGAAATCATTCAGCACACAGGTACACACACACACACACACTACAGAAATCATTCAGCACACAGGTACACACACACACACTACAGAAATCATTCAGCACACAGGTACACACATACACACACACTACAGAATTCATTCAGCACACAGGCACACACACACACACACACACACACTACAGAACTCATTCAGCACACAGGTACACACACACACACACACACACACTACAGAACTCATTCAGCACACAGGTACACACACACACTACAGAACTCATTCAGCACACAGGTACACACACACACTACAGAACTCATTCAGCACACAGGTACACACACACACACTACAGAACTCATTCAGCACACAGGTACACACACACACACACTACAGAACTCATTCAGCACACAGGTACACACACACACGCACACTACAGAAATCATTCAGCACACAGGTACACACACACACACACACTACAGAAATCATTCAGCACACAGGTACACACACACACACACACTACAGAAATCATTCAGCACACAGGTACACACACACACACTACAGAAATCATTCAGCACACAGGTACACACATACACACACACTACAGAATTCATTCAGCACACAGGCACACACACACACACACACACACACTACAGAACTCATTCAGCACACAGGTACACACACACACACACACACACACTACAGAACTCATTCAGCACACAGGTACACACACACTACAGAACTCACTCAGCACACAGGTATACACACACACACACACACACACACACACTACAGAACTCACTCAGCACACAGGTACACACATACTACAGAACTCATTCAGCACACAGGTACACACACACTACAGAACTCATTCAGCACACAGGTACACACACACACACACTACAGAACTCATTCAGCACACAGGTACACACACACACACACTACAGAACTCATTCAGCATACAGGTATACACAAACACACACACACTACAGAACTCATTCAGCACACAGGTATACACACACACACACACACACACACACACTACAGAAATCATTCAGCACACAGGTATACACACACACACACACACACACACACACACTACAGAAATCATTCAGCACACAGGTATACACACACACACACACACTACAGAACTCATTCAGCACACAGGTATACACACACACACACACACACACACACTACAGAACTCATTCAGCACACAGGTACACACACACACACACACACTACAGAAATCATTCACCACACAGGTATACACACACACACACACTACAGAAATCATTCACCACACAGGTATACACACACACACACACACACACACACTACAGAAATCATTCAGCACACAGGTATACACACACACACACACACACACACTACAGAAATCATTCAGCACACAGGTATACACACACACTCATTCAGCACACAGGTATACACACACACACACACACACTACAGAACTCATTCAGCACACAGGTACACACACACACACACACTACAGAAATCATTCAGCACACAGGTATATACACACACACACACTACAGAACTCACTCAGCACACAGGTACACACACAAACACACACACACTACAGAACTCACTCAGCACACAGGTATACACACACACACACACTACAGAACTCATTCAGCACACAGGTACACACACACACACTATAGAACTCATTCAGCACACAGGTACACACACACACTACAGAACTCATTCAGCACACAGGTACACACACACACACTACAGAACTCATTCAGCACACAGGTACACACACACACTACAGAAATCATTCAGCACACAGGTATACACACACACTCATTCAGCACACAGGTATACACACACACACACACACACTACAGAACTCATTCAGCACACAGGTACACACACACACACACACTACAGAAATCATTCAGCACACAGGTATACACACACACACACACTACAGAACTCACTCAGCACACAGGTACACACACAAACACACACACACTACAGAACTCACTCAGCACACAGGTATACACACACACACACTACAGAACTCATTCAGCACACAGGTACACACACACACACTATAGAACTCATTCAGCACACAGGTACACACACACACTACAGAACTCATTCAGCACACAGGTACACACACACACACTACAGAACTCATTCAGCACACAGGTACACACACACACTTCAGAACTCATTTAGCACACAGGTACACACACACACACACACACACACACACACACACTACAGAACTCATTCAGCACACAGGTACACACACACACACTATAGAACTCATTCAGCACACAGGTACACACACACACTACAGAACTCATTCAGCACACAGGTACACACACACACACTACAGAACTCATTCAGCACACAGGTACACACACTACAGAAATCATTCAGCACACAGGTACACACACACACACACACACACACTACAGAAATCATTCAGCACACAGGTTCACACACACACACACACACACACTACAGAAATCATTCAGCACACAGGTACACACACACACACTACAGAAATCATTCAGCACACAGGTTCACACACACACACACACACACACACACACTACAGAAATCATTCAGCACACAGGTTCACACACACACACACTACAGAAATCATTCAGCACACAGGTACACACACACACACACTACAGAACTCATTCAGCACACAGGTACACACACACACACACACACACACACACTACAGAACTCATTCAGCACACAGGTACACACACACAAACACACACACACACTACAGAAATCATTCAGCACACAGGTATACACACACACACACACACACTACAGAACTCATTCAGCACACAGGTATACACACACACACACACACTACAGAACTCATTCAGCACACAGGTACACACACACACACACACTACAGAACTCATTCAGCACACAGGTACACACACAAACGCACACACTACAGAAATCATTCAGCACACAGGTACACACACACAAACGCACACACTACAGAACTCATTCAGCACACAGGTATACACACACACACACACACTACAGAACTCATTCAGCACACAGGTACACACACACACACACACACTACAGAACTCATTCAGCACACAGGTACACACACACACACACACACACTACAGAAATCATTCAGCACACAGGTACACACACACACACTACAGAAATCATTCAGCACACAGGTACACACACACACACTACAGAACTCATTCAGCACACAGGTACACACACACACACACACACACTACAGAAATCATTTAGCACACAGGTACACACACACACACACACACACTACAGAAATCATTTAGCACACAGGTACACACACACACACTACAGAAATCATTCAGCACTCATGGTATACACACACACACACACACTACAGAAATCATTCAGCACACAGGTACACACACACACACACACACACTACAGAAATCATTCAGCACACAGGTACACACACACACACACTACAGAAATCATTCAGCACACAGGTACACACACACACACACTACAGAAATCATTCAGCACACAGGTACACACACACACACACACTACAGAAATCATTCAGCACACAGGTACACACACACACACACACACTACAGAAATCATTCAGCACACAGGTACACACATACACACACACTACAGAATTCATTCAGCACACAGGCACACACACACACACACACACACACACACTACAGAACTCATTCAGCACACAGGTACACACACACACACACACACACACACACTACAGAACTCATTCAGCACACAGGTACACACACACACACACACACACTACAGAACTCATTCAGCACACAGGTACACACACACACACTACAGAACTCATTCAGCACACAGGTACACACACACACGCACACTACAGAAATCATTCAGCACACAGGTACACACACACGCACACACTACAGAAATCATTCAGCACACAGGTACACACACACACACACACTACAGAAATCATTCAGCACACAGGTATACACACACACTACAGAACTCATTCAGCACACAGGTACACACACACTACAGAACTCACTCAGCACACAGGTATACACACACACACACACACACACACACACACACACACTACAGAACTCACTCAGCACACAGGTACACACATACTACAGAACTCATTCAGCACACAGGTACACACACACTACAGAACTCATTCAGCACACAGGTACACACACACACACACTACAGAACTCATTCAGCACACGGGTACACACACACACACACTACAGAACTCATTCAGCACACAGGTACACACACACACACACTACAGAACTCATTCAGCACACAGGTATACACAAACACACACACACTACAGAACTCATTCAGCACACAGGTATACACACACACACACACACACACACACACT